>NC_066579.1:204485707-204718207 GCF_024323335.1 Lathyrus oleraceus
TAGGAATATTTTTTATAAAGTCGAGACAAACATTAAATTATTGCATTTTCAATATCACATTTTTAAAAATATATATTCAATCAATCAAACAAACACATCTTATAATACTAATTTAAAGAAGAATCAAATGCATAATGTGAAAAAAACAATGTCACCCGAAGGAATGAAGGAAGGGGTAGTGTTGTGTTATGATTGGTTTAATAGCCTTGGTAGTTGTGAAGGAATCTCAACTCTTAACTACAAATCCAAAGTCAATGCACATTTGGGATCTAACAATAGACAACCTTCCTTGAAGGGATTGCAATCACATGCACCAATAAGAGAAGTATAAACCTTCTTGATCACATGCACCCTCAATATTTTAAACATGAATGTATTTCTATACTTTTTACACCAAATATATATATTCTTCATCATAGTGAACAGTATTTTAATGAATAATGTTTTTTTAAATGAATTTTTTTCTTTTAATGAATAATGCGCGAACAATACCGATGATCAGTAATTTTAAAATAATAAAATAAAATTAGTTAATTAAATATAAAAAGTTTGTTAATAAAATGATTAATTTGGTTTATAAACGTCCATGTATTAAAGATAATTTTTAGTAATATATCAAAGTTGGTTAATGAAAAATAAAAAAATTGATTAATGAAATTATGAAGTTCGTTAATAAATGTTCAGATATCAAAAATAATTTTGAGTTGTCATTAAAGTTGGTTAATATAATGTAAAATATTGATTGATAAAATTATGAAGTTGATTAATCACATAATTTTATATCAATATCATTTAATTTAAAAATAATTTTTATATTAAAAGAAAATATTATTATAATATTTTATTATTTAGTGTATTAGTGAACAGTGAAATACAGTGTAAGTGTATATTTTTAATGTAGGGATATCTTTTCCCTATTTTAAAACTGTCATTGTTTTTAAGCATATGTTTGGATTACAAAAGGAAAGTGAGAGTAAATAAAATATAAGGAAGGAAGAGAGTAGAAAGTGAAATGAATTTTTAATTGTTTGATATAATGGAAATTGAAAAGAAAGAAAGCTAAAAAGTAAGAGAAAGAAAAAATTTATATTTGCACAAATGATCAAAATAATTTAAACAATCTTCATTGATTTTATTTAATTTATTATTAATTAAAATTTATGTGAAGTTTTATTATATTTTTGTTAAATATTAAAATTCTAACAAATGTTAAAATTTAGAAGGTTTGGTGACCGTCACTTCTTTTTTCTTCGCATCTTTTCCTAATGATTACATGGCTAGGGACATGCACGAGAAATTTAGAAGGTTTGGTGATATTCATGAGGTAGTCATACCTTGAAGAAGGGACGTCGATATGGGTTTGTAAGATTCTTTAGGGTCTCATATGCTCAGAGGTTTGTGATTAAGATGGACAACATTTTCTTATGGAACAACAAGATATTTGCCAATATCCTAAGATTTGAAAGAAAGGAAGGTTGTGTGGAACGGAAGGGGCCAAATAGAAGTACATCGGGTTTTCTCGATATAGGCAAAGAGAAAGAAACTATGTTAGCAATGTTAGATGTAATGGTCCAGGGGTAAGCAAGCTTAGTGCTAGGTTTGTAGAGTCTTCGTACGCAAATGTCCTCAAGAAATATATCTCAAACTTAATATGAGGTGGCATAACATGGAACCTTTGCAGTCCAAAATTTCATCCAAACAACCTTTGATTAACTTGCACTTCAATACTAATAATACCGCAGAGATGGCGAGATTCAACAAAGCTTTTATTGAGGTGGTTGTACACCCTGGGAATTCATACAACATATAGGAGAGCTTCATACAAAGCTTTATCTACTAGAAGATAGGGAGGAGGGAGAGTTAGTTGAACTGGTGGAACGGGGAGCTCTGTGGTTGATCAGTAAATGGTTTAACTTCTAAGGAGGTGGGATTCTACCGATGTGGATGAGGAAAGGGCAACTTGGATGAGAATACATAGAATTCCATGTCATGCCTGGAATCTAAATTTTTTCGAAGTCGTCTTAAAACCTTTTGGATGTTATATTTGTGCAGATGATGACAATAGAATACAAACCAAAATGGATGTCCCGAGGATTCTTGTGAGAACAAGTTGTGTTATGGTTCTTAACGAAGTTATCAAGGTTAGTATTGATGGAAGCATTTTCAATATTACGGTGGTAGAGGACGGTCATGGACCTCTGAGGATGTTTTGATTGATATCGAGGTGGAAAGTAGCCTTAAGACATATAGCCATAAAGGCAGCGAAACAATTCCTAGGAATTTGGAAAAGGTGTTACCAACTCAAGGGGCTCCTTTTATCGTAGGCGGTTTTGCACCAATAGGATGGAATCAAAGGGACATGTAGAGTTAGCGATTGATTTAACTTTAGAAAATGATGGTAAGTCAATCCATGACATGGTGGAACCCTCAAATTTGGTCAAAATCAAAACCTAGATTAAGAAAGAAGAGATAGGTGTTAAAGTCTAAACTGGGAGCCTTTGAGGAACCTTTTTCTGATCCATCCACTTTGCAATTCAAAAAATCATGTGCAAATAACTTGAACTTTCAGTTATCAATAGTTGGGCCTCAAACCAACTCTTTCAAATCTGATCAGACCCAAATAAATTCACTTTCTAAGCCCATTCCTATTGATCAACCTAAAAAGTTTATGGTCAAGCTTCCTAGTTCTCTTCAGTTAGACCACAAAAAAACCTCTCTTGTGAAAGTCATCATCACCACATGAAATGGTAGTCTTCTCTTCAGTTCGATTAAGAGAAATACCTTTAACAATTCATTTCCAAAGAAGTGTCTAATATGCTTCAGGATACTAAAATTAATAAGCTTTAGGATTATGTGGTTCATTCTTTGTGGGGAAGATCGAAGGTGGAATTGACTGGCAAAAAATCTCAATATAGTTAAGGAGGCCTTCTAATCTTATGGAAACCGGGTATTTTCCAACCTTTATTCAACTTCAAAGGTGAGGGTTTTATAGAGATCAGTGTCATTTGGAATGTGATTATTATCTATGTTGTGAACATCTACTCTTCGTGTCTCATACACAACAAGAGGAATTTATGGCATGAATTGATTGACCTCAAATACAAGCTTCCTTTAGGTGATTGGTGTTTAGCATGGGATTTGAACGCTATTGAGAAGAAGAGTGAGAGAAAAGGTTTGCATTCCCCTATTAATAGAGCCGAAATGTTTTTTTATGAACGCATGGTGTATGAACCAACCGCCAATACAGACTAATTCACAAACCAACAACCTTTGGAAAAAACTAGCAAGCAAAACTACTCTTTCGAGTCCAACAATCCAACATCATATAGAATGATACGGATATGAAAACAACCTCACGTCAATCCTGAAGACTGATGTGAACATTAATTTAGTTTCGACACAAAGAGGCAAACCTTAAATCTTGAAACCTGCAGATCTCAACAAACGTCGAAACTGCCACCCAAGAGATCACTACAACCCAATTGTAGTATAAAACAACCTTCGACAAACTGATTTGTCACCGGAAAACCAAAATCCAAGGAGTACTCAACTAGAATAAGGCAACTGAAGAAATGGGAATACATCACGACTCCGAATTTGACGCACCCGGTTGTCAATCCTCTTGGAGCGACCGTTGCCAAAACCAAACCAGAACAAACCAAATCCGGCACAACCTAGAAATTGTGAAGGGTGAAAAGGGTGATAATCTTAGAAGAGATTGGGAGTGGAGCGGTTAAAGGGATTCGCACTACCAATTTCAAAAGCTACATGTTTGTCAGAAAAGTTGATATGCGGGAGAAACAAGAAGAAAATAGTAAAAAAAATTAGAGAAACGACAAATGATATTTTTTTAGAGAGCTTCAATAATAATCTTGTTATTATATATATATATATATATATATATATATATATATATATATATATATATATATATATATATATATATATATATATATATATATATATATATATATAATTTGAATGTATAACTTAATTATAAAAATATAATATGGACTATACTTAAATTGTAGGTTTATAAAAATATAATAGTGGCAGTTCTTGGATTTTATTCTTATATGGAATATACATATATTATATGAAGTTAACAATTTATATTAATTTTAGATATAACTTGTTTCAAAATAGTATCAGTTCTTGGATTTTATTTTTACCTATATATTTATTTTAATTTTATTTACTAAATGAGCCCTTATCAAATCGGTTTTCAATTATTTGGACGGATAAACGGCCTAAATCACATCAATTTTTATGGGTTTCTTTATAATTCTAATCCCTTATTTGAAGTAAACTTCCTATCACGACCGACCTAATAAATTTAAAGATTTAAGACAAAAAATAAAATAATATCTTTTAAAAATTTATTTGAAAAATCAGTTTTTTAATTTAATTAACTTTTACAATATTAAACACCAAAAAAAATTAAATATAATCACAAAGTTGATAATTTCTTTTTTAGTAAATAGACTTATAAAGAAAATTAATGAATAACATTTATATTATATATTCCCTCTCTAACAATTTAATAAAACACATTTTCCCATAACAAATTATCAAGAAAAAACATCAATTTTATTTTATTTAAGTATTTTATTATAAAAAATACATTTTTCCAAGATAAAACAAAATAAAATTTAATTTAATTTATTTTTATTTTATTTTTCACAAACAACAATTGTTTTTAATTTTTTTGATAAAACACAAAAATTTAATTTCTTTTAAATGAATATTAAATATTGATATTGATATTTAATTTTTTTAAACGTTGTTTATTTTCTGTCTTCTTATACATATCAAGAAAGCCAAGAGCAATATTCCAACATTGGTTTTATAGCCTAATTTACTAGCATGGCAAACTGATTTTTGATTATATTATAATTGGACTATTTCCAGTGTGACACTACGATGATGTTTGCTGAAGTAATAAATTTGTCTATGAAGCAAGGCTAAGTTTAACATAAATATATTATATTAATTGTTTTAGAAATTTTTGTATTAATTGTTTTAAAATTTAGTAATTTAATTTATAAATTGTGACCATTTAAATTAATATTTTAAATTAAATTAAAATTTAATATGAATAAAATATTAATATATGTGGTAAAATTATGAGAACTAATAATAGGTTCTTTAAAGTTGTATTATTGAAATTAAAATTGGATGAGTTACTTTAAAATGATTGATCTTAATAGATCCCAAAAAAACTCCAAAAATGAGTAGCACCATAAGAAATGCTTTAATAAATTTGACTACTTTTCATATAATAATTATCTTTTTTATATATAGTATTACTTAATTTTATATTAATCAATATGATTTTTTTTTCTTTTCAATAAATAATTAACGATAATTTTAACAAAATAATAATTGATGCTACCTTAAACTTTAAAAACGATAATTACATTTTTTTTTATATCTAAAAACGACACTTAAGGTATGTTTGTTTGAAGTTTAAAAATATCTATTATTGAAATCATATCTATATCTATGTGTTTGGCCAAAAGTTATATATCTAAAGAATGTTACACATTTTATTTTATTTAAAAGATATTTAAAAAATAAAATTAAAATAAATGTATTTATTAGTGAGAAATTGTAATTAGTTGAGTATTATTCCTATAGGTTTCCCACCTTCAAAATATATGAATAAATTTGAGAAAATTATGTAATAATATTCTTGGAAATAAAAAGTGTCTATGAATATTTTTTATAAAGTTGAGGCAAACATGAAATTATTACAATTTCAATATCACATTTTTAAAAATATATATTCAATCAATCAAACAAACACATCTTATAATACTAATTTAAAGAAGAATCAAATGCATAATGTGAAAAAAACAATGTCACCCGAAGGAATGAAGGAAGGGGTAGTGTTGTGTTATGATTGGTTTAATAGCCTTGGTAGTTGTGAAGGAATCTCAACTCTTAACTACAAATCCAAAGTCAATGCACATTTGGGATCTAACAATAGACAACCTTCCTTGAAGGGATTGCAATCCGTGATGTCTCCTCCATTCACCAATAAGAGAAGTATAAACCCTCTTGATCACATGCACCCTCAGTATTTTAATCATGAATGCTATTCCTTCACCCTTTTTTTACATCTAATACATATCACATCATATATACTTGTACTATTTTTCATATTTATAGAATAAAGTGTGTAATGAAAAGTCACTTTAAAATAGTGAAATAAAATTGATTAATAAAATATAAAAAATTAGTTAATAAAATGATAAAGTTGGTTCATAAAGACTCAGAAATTAAAAATAATTTTTAGTAGTATATCAAAATTAATTAATAAAAAATAAAAAGTTGGTTAATAAAATTATGAAATTGGTTAATAAATGTTCGGATATTAAAAATAAGTTTGAGCAATTATCAAAGTTGGTTAATATAATATAAATGTTGATTAATAAAATTATGAAGTTGATTAATCATACAATTTGATATCAATATTATTTAATTTAAAAATAAAAAATAATGATTTTTTTATATTAAAAAAAAATATAATTATAATACTAATGAAATACAGTGTAAGTGTATGTTTTTAGTGTAGGAATATCTTTCCGTATTTTAAAATTGTCATTGTTTTTTGTGATATGTTTGGATTACAAAAGAAAGTGAGAGGAAATAAAGTATAAGAAAGGAAAAAGAGTAGAAAAGATTTATATTTGCACAATGATCAAAATAACTCAAAGAATCTCCATTGATTTTATTTAATTCATTATCAATTAAAATTTATGTGAAGTTTTATTATATTTCTGTTAAATACCAAAATTCTAAAAAAATGTTTTATTCCTAAGTTTTTAAAATTTTACCAATATTTTTAAATTAAATAATGATAATTAATATATTTATAAATATTGTTGTTTTTATTTTTAAGAACTAAATAAGCAAGCGATAGATTTAATAATTTGAATCAAAAAATATATTTTAGTTTTCTAACAAAAAAATATTGTAGTATTTTCATGTTTGTAGGAACATTACATTACAAAAGTTGTTAATAAATATTAATCAACATTAACATTAGACTAACTATTCTCAAAGATGATGAGAGAGAAAGTATGCATTTTCTTTAGACTTTTTCACTGTTGAGTCCTTCCTCCTTCACGACAATCATGTCTTCGCATAGGTTATCTAAGGAGAATGAACAAGAATGGAGAAGAGTCCACACTAGAAGAAAAGGAAATACTCATTTGAATCGGCGGGACAATTACGTGAACACATGATTAATTACGAAAGCAAAGGAAACACAGAAGACCATCACTTCTTTCTTCTTCACAACCTTTCTTGATGATTTCATGGCTAGGGATATGCAAGAGAAATTTAGAAGGTTTGGTGATATTCATGAGGTAGTCATACCTTCAAGGGCGGACGTTTGTGGTCGTCGATATGGGTTTGTAAGATTCTTTGGGGTCTCAGATGCTCAGACGCTTGCGACTAAGATGGACAACATTTTCCTATGGAACACCAAGATCTTTGCCAATACCCCAATATTTGAAAGAAAGGAAGGTTGTGTGGAGAAGAAGGGACCAAATAGAAGAGCATCAGGTTTTCTCGATAAAGGCAAAGAGAAAGAAACTATGTTAGCAATGTTAGATGTTATCAAAGGTTGTAGAGTCTTCTTACGCCAATGTCCTCAAGAAAGATAGTCTCAACCTTAACATGAGGTGGCATAGCATCGACCCTGTGGGGTCCAAAGTTTCATCCAAACAACCTTTGATTAACTTGCACTTCAATACTGATAATACCGCAGAGATGGCGAGATTCAACAAAGCTTTTATTGGGGTGGTTGTACACCACGGGAATTCATACAACATACACGAGAGCTTCATACAAACCTTTGTCTACTAGAAGATAGGGAGCAGGGAGAGTTAGTTGAACTGGTGGAATGGGGAGCTTTGTGGTTGATCAGTAAATGGTTTAACTTCTAAGGAGGTGGGATTCTACCGCTGTGGATCAGGAAAGGGCAACTTGGATGAGAATACATAGAATTCCATGTCATGCATGGAATCTTAATTTTTTTGAAGTCATCTTAAAACCTTTTGGATGTTATATTTGTATGGATGATGACAATAGAATACAAACCAAAATGGATGTTGCAAGGATTCTTGTGAGAACAAGTTGTGTTACGGTTCTTAACGAAGTTATCAGGGTTAGTATTGATGGAAGCATTTTCAATATTAAGTTGGTAGAGGACAATCATGGACCTCTTAGGATGTTTTGATTGATATCAAGGTGGAAATTAGCCTTAAGACATATAGCCCTAAAGGAAGCAAAACAGTTCCTAGGAATTTGGAAAAGGTGTTACCAGCTCAAGGGGCTCCTTTTATCGTAGGCGGTTTTGCACCAATAGGATGGAATAAAAGGGACATGTAGAGTTAGCGACTGATTTAACTTTAGAAAATGATGGTAAGTCAATCCATGACGTGGTGGAACCCTCGAATTTGGTCTAAATCAAAACCTAGACGAAGAAAGAAGAGATAGGTGTTGAAGTCTAGACTGGGAGCATTTGAGGAACCTTTTTCTGATCCATCCACTTTGCAATTCAAAAAATCATGTGCAAATAACTTGGCCTTACAGTTATCAATAGTTGGGCCTCAAACCAACTCTTTCAAATCTGATCAGACCCAAATAACTTCACTTGCTAAGCTCATTCCTACTGATCAACCTAAAACGATTATGGTCAAGCTTCCTACTTCTCTTCACTTAGACCACAGAAAAACCTCTCTTGTGAAAGTCATCATCACACCCTAAAATGGAAGTCTTGTTGTCAATGGCATTTCAACGACGGACTCAGGTGTTTTTTAAGGTAACAAAAGATTCTAGAAATCAAAAAATTAGGATTCGGCAAAGACAACTTTCGAAAAATGTACTTCTTTTAGAGTCAAAAGGGTGGAGGGTTAAAAGGTGCATATCAAATAAATTGGGCGTTTGGAGGCATAACATCAAGCAAGTCTCTCTCTAAAGTATGTAAATTCAATGGGTTATAAATGAATATTTTGTCCTTCAATATTCGTGGGAGTGGGAGTTCGATTAGGAGAAAGACCTTTAATAATTACATTTCCAAAGAAGTGTCTAATATGCTTCAGGATACTGAAATTCATAAGTTTCAGGATTATATGGTTCATTCTTTGTAGGGAAGATCGGAGGTGGAATTGACTGGCAAAAAATATCAAGGTAGTTCAGGAGGCCTTCAAATCTTATGGAAACCATGTATTTTCCAACCTTTATTCAACTTCATAGGTGAGGGTTTTATGGAGATTAGTGTCATTTGGCATGTGATTATTATCTATGTTGTGAACATCTACTCTTCGTGTTTCATACACAACAAGAGGAATTTATGACATCAATTGATTGACCTCAAATTTATGCTTCCTTTAGGTGATTGGTGTTTAGCATGGGATTTTAACTCTATTGAGAATAAGAGTGAGAGAAAATGTCTTCATTCCCCTATTAATAGATCAGAAATGATTGAATTTAGAAACTTTGTTGGGAGTATGGAACTTATTGACTTAATTGTTTTTGGAGGAAAATTCACACGGTTTAAATTAGATGGATCAGTTATGAGTATATTGGATAGATTCCTTCTGTCTAAAGGTCTTTTGTCAGCTAGGAAGGTAGAAAACCAATTCATTGGAAGCAGGTCTATTTTTGATCATAATCCAACTTGGATTAAAGGGATATCGTTAATTTGGGGGCCAAAACCGTTTAAAATTTTCAATAGTTGGATGAAACATGAGGACTTTATTCCTTTCTGAATGAAAATTTGAGATTCAATGAAAATTCATGGTAAGGTAGGTTTCGTGATTAAGGAAAAACTTAAATGCCTTAGAGAGAGATTGAAATGTTATAACAAGGAAATATTCAAAATTCTAGATCTTGAGGTGGATAAGATGGAGAAGAATTTGAATATCTTACAATTCTTCACTCATTACTAATTTAGTAGCTTATCCCATTGCTTCAAGAATTTTTCGGATACTTCTCTTTATGTTGACACATGCTTGAGCGACTTGAGTTTGGGCTTTAGTTGCATTCTCTATTTTCCATAATCGAATAGCCAAGTCCATCAAACCTTAATGATAAGGTTTGCATCTTTATCTGCTTAATCGCTCATGCTTGACTTATCAAGATACATTAGTTGTTATCATTAAAAGTTGACGTCCTTGTTAAAATCATATCACTTTGCAAACAAGGTTCCACACAATGATGCTTGGTAGCAAGTGTATAGTTACAAACAATCATGTGTTAAGACTATAGTGAGCGTTGTTCTTTTTAGGATTATCATACCCCAAAATTTACCCTACCTTTCACAATAATCATCTAGGTTACTAACCCTACTCATTTGCATATCATCATAAGCATTCATTTCATCTACATAAGCACGAATCATCACAAGAAGGAAAATGACTTGAATTCATGGCTTTGTGCTTACACCTAGTGAAAACTAGGGTTTCTCAGTAACTTGGGGTGGCCCCAAATCAAATCCTAACTTAGAGATGACCCTTAATGCTTGGGTGTTATGCTTATACTTGGTGTGTCAACCGTGGCTTCATGTGGAAGCAAAACCCTAGTTTGGGGATCCCCACTTGATCAAGATGTCCCTAAACCCTAATTATGTCTAACATGCCTTTATAATTGGCTTCTAATCCTAATTTCATCTGATCATTCCATTTTGTGTGTGTGTGTGTGTGTGTGTGTGTGTGTGTGTGTTTCCTTTGCTTGGCCAAATGGCGTTCAACAACCTATGGTTCATGGCCCTTCATGTGGTTTCTTGGTACTAATTCTATCTGATTCTTCTCTATGTCATTGGTGCACCTTGTGTTTGTCAAATTCCATTGGTTTGAGGTCAAGAACTTTGTCCCACCACTTTCATTTGCTTCCACTTCATAACATTTCATCTGATTATCTCCACATACCTAGTTCATGGCTTGCCTAGGCCCATTCATCTGGTCAATGCAATTTCATGCCATTATCATTGCTTGGTGCTTGGTCCTAGCCCATCTTAGGCCATTCTTTCATGTCTCATTTAAGTGTCATTGTGTCATCCATTGCATGGTATATGGTTAATGATATGGGTTCAAATTTAGATTTGATTTTGTTTGAATTTCCATGTGAGGCCATACTTGATCATCGCATTTAGCATGACTATCCATGATCATTTCATCATTATTTCAAATTGATTTTGATAATTCAATTTGATTTTGAGGTTTCAAATTGATTTTAGAGTTTTAAATCATTTAATATTAATGGACTAAGATCACAATTCTTTAAGTCCAAAGAGTTGGCCCATTGATTCATTTTTGACAAAAAAAATTTAACATGGGTTTGCATTTTATTAAGTCCATCAATTCATTTTTTTTCTCATGATAACAAAAAAAATTCAATATCCTTAAGCCCATTATGTGGCCCAAATCCATGTTTTAATTACCATTCCAATATCCAAGTTCAAGTTCAGTTATCCAATTCCATTTCTAAATATACAACAATAACCAATAAACCATACACCATATTTATGTCCACACATTGGCCCATATCCAGTTTTTAAATCCATTTATCAAAACCACACATCCATTATCCATATCCAAACGCAAGTGCATACTCATTACAGGAAACGCAAGTGCAGACCCATTACAGGAAACGCAAGTGACGTGAACGACTCTAAACTAAAACGCGATAACGGCCATATGAAACGCAACAACATACATCAAAACGCAATAGAAGCTGCACAACTAGGGGTGTTCGCGGTGCGGTTTGGGCGGTTTTTGCGAAAAAAATCACCCGAACCGCAAGAGAAAAAAGCATGCGGTTCGGTTTGGTTCGATTGACTTTTAGAAATAAAACCAAACCAAACCAAACCAAATTAATGCAGTTTGGGTTGGTTCGGTTGGTTCGGTTTTTTATAATATTTTTATTGAGCCATTTTTATAATATTTTTTATAACGACATAACTTTGTGTTTAGTCATTCATATATTACTAAATAACATCAAAATTTATCATATTTAGACAAAAGCGTTTCATTCAATATACAAAAAAAACCGATTAGACAAAAGTGGAATAAAAGACAAATATAAATAGTAGCATAAAATAATATCAAAGACATTATAATAAAACATAAAACAAACATATGAGATTAGAGATTAGAGAAGATAAAAAAAACATAAGAGATGCGAGATTGAGAAGAAAAGTGCAATAAAAACGTAATTGGAAGAGAAAATAGTAACATAAAAGATAAAAAAGAAAGAACATAATAGAGGACTTATTAGAGTAGAATAGACGAGACCTACATGGAAAAGAAGATGAGAAGAATGTGTGATACTACTATGAGAGATTTAATAAGGTTGAAATTGAAACCCTAAGTGTGATTAAGAGAAAATCGTTTGTAATTGTAAGATTAAGGCATACTAGGTTAGAAGTTTGGGTTGGATGTGGGATAAGTGAACTTTGGGTTGTAACATAATGCGGTTTGGTTTGGTTTAGTTCGGTTTGCAAAATACAAACCGCAAACCAAACCAAACCGTGCGGTTTTATTAAAAAATGACCCAAACCAATCCGAACCAAATGCGGTTTTTTGCGGTTTCGGTTTGGTTTGGTTTGGTTTGCGGTTTTCTATTGGGTTGGTTTGGTTTTGAACACCCCTATGCACAACAGAAGCAATCAAAATACATTACAAATCCAAAACGCATGTGCATAATCAAAACGCAGCAGAAGCAATTCGGAACGCCATGAAACGCAAAATAAACGCAGAATGAACGAAAAGGAAATTCAAATTCACATCAGTTGCAAAACAGAACTATATACATACAGGGCGCCTTCGTGAATTTGGGGGCTCTTATAAAAAAAATTCAGAAATTATCTTCCACTTCTTCTTCCCGCGCCTCTAACCAACCTTCAATCTTCCAATCACCAGCCATTACAACTCTTTATAATTCTGTAAATCGAACCGCGCCTCCGCAATATCACAACAACAGCATAATTCGCGAGCTTGATCTTTCGAAATCCAAAACAAGAATTGACAAAAGAAAGCTCAGAAGTGGATCGAGAAGAGGAGAAGAATCAGAAGTCGTAACAACACGATTGAAGAAGGAGATTGGAACATCTTACCGGGAGCCACCGTGTTGAATGTTGGACGCAGATTCAAGGTTTCAATGGCAGTTATTCAGACGACGAACGAAGCTTGACGTCGTGATAGCTTAAGGATGTCACAGAGGGAGGTTCTCCGGCGCCGACGGGAAGGGTTTCTCATTACCGGCCTCAACATACCGTTGTCGTTTTCGTGTGCTAGTGTCTCATTTTGAACGAAGAGTTTGTTAGGCATTTCACCCTGCTTGAACAGATTTTTTTGGTTTTTTCTGGTTAAGACATTGGGACTTTGGCCCAAGCAGGTCTCTATCCCTATACACTCCATGGCCGTCCACACACCCCCTAGGATTGGGCCTTCCATTCTCCCTACTCCTCAAGGCCCATTCGGCCTATTTTTTGGACTTCATTTCTTTTGTTGTTTTTTATGGTGATTAGTTAATTAGATTAATATTAGATATTAATGATAGTTTAGGTAATTAGATTAATATTAGTTATTAATTGTAGATTTGATTTTTTTTTCTTTTTCAAGTATTATTGTTTGATTTTAAATGTAGAACTAACTTTTAAATTGTTTTGATAATTTTAGAATATTTTTGAATAGTGATTTTAGTATTGTTTTTATATATTGTTTGATAATGTTTTAGATAATATTAGAATATATTGTGGATTTAATTTTGAATATTTTTTTTTTAATATTTTAGAGTATTGTTTGATTTTAATTGTAGATTTAATAATAGACTTGAATATTGTTTTTTTGAATATTTTAGATGATATGATGGATTTAATTTTAGATATTGTTTAGTTAATTCTAGTTATTTGTTTTTTTTAGATTTAATTTTAGTATTTACTTTTATTCTCTTATTTTGTTTTGATTTTGATTAATCCTAACATCAAACATCTAACATCTAACTTCTAACTTTTACATTTTTGATTTCTAATTTATAACTTTTGACATTCTTGTACCTAACTTCTAACATTTAATTTCTTGTCATTTTATTTACTTTGCCTTTACTTTGCTTTATATCATATTGTACATTCATCACTATCATTCTTCACTTTCATCTTAATAATCAACTTTAAAATGGACTAGACATAAAAAGTGGAAAAGATAAAAGGAGACTTGATTAAGATCTAAGCATGGATAATGGACAATGGATTATGGACTTAGAGAACTCTTCTAGGACCTTTGCATGGGACCTTGCCCCATTGATTGACCTAAGCACAAGTTGGAGCAGATTAGACTTTGTGATCTTTTATTACAAGGGAGCACTCATGGCGCCATCCTTAAAGAAGAAAAGGAGTTATGTTTGTAATATCATTATGCGTTTTCTAGCTTATGACACAATCCACACACAAGGCTTTCACTTGGACTACCTTACGACGATACCCCTTTATTTCTTGCAAGTCTCTTGTATTTTCCATGTATCCCCCTACCCTTTTTGATGTACTTTTTTACTCGCTTTCCTTTGCCTTGTTATTGCTTCCTAACTAACCATTAGACCATAGGATCGTTCATTATTTCATAATCAATAAGCAAACCCCTGATCCAACGTCAAGCGATATTTTCTCAAATCAAATTCAAAACATAATAAAACACGATGAGGATTGTATGCCACGAGCCTTAAGTGGTAAAGAAGGGATGAGAATGGAGCTTTCTTACACTCGTTATGAGTAATTTGAACACAAAACGTTTGGCTTGGTAGTTCGAGGTATTCACTTTTATCCATAGACTTTAGTGCAATCCGAAGTCATGAACCTTCTTTTCAAAACCTAAAAAAAACATCAATCCATCAAACCTTTTGTTTGAGCCTTAAGGCATCACTTCCGAAACTCTTTTTTAAGGTGTAAAATCAACAAAACAAACAAACATTTTGTACCCATGAACTACGGGGCTCTGATTTCTCACTTCAACAAGTGAGCATACGTAGGCACGAGGACCCAAATCCTTGGCAAGTACACTAATTTAAAATCCATCTCCACTCCGTAAACCTTAGCAAGTAACGCATTAAGATAATGACACCCATTCAAGCATAGACAATCTAGATAGTTCCCATCGAGTATGATCGATGTGAGGGGTGCTAATACCTTCCCCTTGTATAATTGACTTCCGAACCTATTCGTGGTTGCGATGACCATTCTTTTGGGATTTTCTCGACATTTTCCATTTCCTTTGGAATAAATAAAAACCAATGGCGACTCTGTATTTTTCGCGTAGTGACAGTTGGCGACTCTGCTGGGGACACTTCCCTAAGCAAGTCAAGCCTAGTATAGGTTGCTTCCTCGCGTGTTTGGATGTTTATCCTTTTGCATTGCTTGCCTTATTTATTGCCTTTTCTTTAAATTTTTATTGGATATCTATTGTGTGGTTCCATGGTTCTATGATATTGAATGAATGCTACCTTGATTGCAAGAAACCTTGTGGGAAAGACTCTCTACCCGAGTCTAGAGAGAAAACTTGAGATATGAGAGGTTGAGTAGTATGGGCCACCGAGAAGCTTTTCTCGTAAGGGTCGATATGAGAACCTCGCTTAGAGTAGATTCTTTTGAGGATGTTGACGACCGTCAAGCTTTTGGCGAAAGCGATCAATATTTTCATTAGGATCAATGAATATAAGAACCTTTGTAGAACATTGAACCTCTGGCCAATTAAGATGGATGGTCGCGTAGTGCGGGTCCTCGAGAAGCTTTTCTCGCGAGGGTCGGTATGAAGATCTCACTCAAAGTAGATTTTCTTGATGGGGTTTTCGACCGAAATGTTTTTGCCGTGAGTGGCAAATAGTTAAAGAAATCCATGACCCTAAGACCTTGTCTAGAACCCAATGTTGATGGTCGCGTAGTACGGGTCCCCGAGAAGCTTTTCTCGCGAGGGTCGGTACGAAGATCTCACCCAGAATAGACCCATTTGATGGAGTTGTCGACTGACATGCTTTTTCCGTAAGCGGAAAACAGTCAAATGAATCAATGACTTTGGGGTTCCTATCTATAACCCTAGATCACAACCAGTGAGATCCCTAATATGGAAAGCAATCAGTGTTATCCTCCATTTGTATCTTGAACCTGTGATAATATGCCTGCTTGTGTGCTCAACTTGTGAAAGCCATGCTTATGCACCGTACATCAATGCATTCATACATTCATGTATCATATGCATAAACAACACAAAAACAAAGCTCTTAGTATCTGGTGTTTATTGCAGGAAACTACAAGGACATTTGCCAAAGAAATCATGAATCCTCTTCTCAAGAAAAGCACATTCACCTTCAGATACAAAGAACCTCGATTGGACAGTTTAAAAGCTTTAAGTTCCAAGTTGGCACCTGTCAAGTACAAATGCTACGTAACTTATGGAAAGATTCTGGACCTAGTGAACGAGAATGTGGACTATGGAGCCCTCACTACCTTGGCTCAGTACTATGACATCCCTCTGCGATGCTTCACTTTCCCAGCAGATAGCTCCCACTTTAGAAGAGTTTGAGAGAATCCTGAACCGCTCCACCAAAGATCATAATTCGTTCCCAAAGATTGAAGAAGACTTCATTATGTCCAAATTAGCAGTTGTGTTGGGTATTGACGTAGGTGAACTAGAAGCCAATTGGGCTCCAAAAGGGGCTGACAAAGGGTTCACAAGGAAGTTTTTGGAAGGTCGCGCTTGGAAATTTTCTAAAGAAGAAAAATGGGAATCTTGTATTACGGTCTTGGCATTGTTGATCTATGGGATTGTCCTATTCCCAAACATCGACAACTTTATAGATCGTTCAGCAGTATAGGTTTTCTTATCTAGCAACGCGGTTCCATTCCTCTTGGCAGTATTCTACCACACCTTCCACACTCGCCACGAGAAGAAGGGTGGGACTTTCCTATGTTGTGCTCCATTGTTGCACATATGGATGAAAACTCATGTGCCGTAAAAGGGACCTTTTGTATCAAAAGATCTCCCATGGTGTCAGAAATTTGCATCACTCTCTGTCGGTGTCATCCAGTGGTACAAGAGGGAATGGGAAACCCAAGACATCATCCTCATATGTGGAGGATTTCCAAACGTACCCTTGATAGGTACACATAAATATATCAATTACAATCATGTGTTATGCATGAGGAAATTTGGGCATGCAATGAATGGTCCTCCTAGAGATGAAGACTTGGTTCCTTTTGTTATCAACAATGTTGATCCACTTAACCCTGTTGTAAGGAAAGTGATAAAAGCATGCACAAAGATTGTCATAAATGGTTCAGAACTCGGGAAGAAGAATGTCACCGGCAAAGAGACATATGTGCAGCGGGCAAAAGAAAGATCCCAAGTAACGAAGATCCCTTTCTACTTTGAGTCATCCTCTCTCTCTTAAGTACCTGAGCCTGAGCCGATCTTACAAGAAGATGTTGATAAACTTACTAGTAAGATTAATGAACTTGAACTAGAGAACACTCTCTTGCGACTCCAACTCATCAAGGAGAAGCAAAGGGGTGATGACTTGGAAGATGAAGACAAGAAAGTAAAAACCTTGTATGAAAGTAGCAAGAGGGCTATGGAAGAGAAAGGAAAGAAGGAATGGGTTGGTGGTGCTCTCCTAGGAGTTAATTCAGAACTCAATGGTCGAAATAATGAATTGGGCCGAGCCTGGCGCGTTGTCCTAGACTTGGAAAGGACTCCAGAGTTGACCAACATGGACAAGAAAAGTGCAAGAGAAGACTATGAAGCTCAAATAAGTGAATTGAGGAAGACCATCGAGGAGTATCAGGATCACGCCTCTCGTAAGAGATTGGAAAAAGAGAAGATACACCGAGCCTACCTTCATGAGAATTTCCAGTTGGGAAGAGCCCAAAAGAAGATCCAAAGTATGAAGGCATGAATTATTGATGAAGCCTACCGAGAGTTGAGGAATAGTTGTCTGTATTGGGAAGATGCCTATCGGAAAACCGAAGGCGCTATAGATGAAAGAGATACCATAATCAGGAAATTGCAAGGGCTTTACACAGAATGAAAGAACAAGTATGCAAATATGGCAGTTTTGACTAACTACGCTCTTCAGGATTTCCCTGACATGATGAAAGAGGTTGACCTGATCATGTGTCCATAGAACACTCATCACCAAGTCTACAACTTTGTGAAGTTCTCTAAGAAGACTCTAGCCTAATCACCGATGTTGAAGCTCTTCACAAATATCAGGGGATCATATTCCAAATCAATTTGTAGTTTGTATTTGTCTTAATACAAAGAGGGTTGTCTCTTTAGCTTGCTTGTACTTGTTGTGTTCAAGAAAAGATGAATGAATGAATGAGTTTTTATGATTCCACCTTGTGTGTGCTTTTATTTTTGACTGCGATTCCAATTGTATAAATTGTTTCTCGCAATAAATAACATGACAACTAAGAGCTTTGCCAAAAAAATAATAATAATAAAACCAAAGCATGCATCATTCTATATGACACAAAAGCAAAACAAGAAACTTACCACTTGACCTTTTTCCATCCAGAAACAACAAACTGACTTCTCAACATCGATATAATACCCGAAGTAAGCAAAAATCACTCATGGATCAGCTCGAGCAGAACGAGAGTGCTTTGAGGGAAGAAATGTTCGGTATGTTGGTGTAAGCCCTAGAGGCCAATAATTTTGGTACTTGTATCAAATTATTTATTAATAATAAAAAGGCTATTTCTTTATTGTGTTTGTCTAATAAAGTCCCTAGAATAGATAGTCTGTTTAATGTATCAAGTGTGACTTAATCATGAGATCACATTAAATATAAGGACACTATTCTTAAAGTATCCATAGTCGAGCTTTATTGTGAAGTGGGATAACATTAAAGAATTAAGACTATTATGTATATAGACTGATGATCACATCTCATGGATCATGGATAAGGAGTTATCAAGTCTTAAACATAGGTATGAATATTAAGAGTAATATTTATACTGGATTGACCCGCTATGAGAATACTATATAGAATGTTATGCAAAGTGTCATAAGTTATTCTCATGGTGATAATGGTGTATACCACCCTTCGACCTGAAACTACTATGACCCTAGATGTAGAGTCAAGTGCCTTATTGCTGATCAAATATTGTCCGTAACTGGATGACCATAAAGACAGTTGATGGGTACTCCACGAAGCATGCTAAGGGACATGAGTGACCTAGATGGAATTTGCCCATCCTGCGTAACAGGATAAATGTCTACGGGCCCAATATTGAACTGGACAAGGATGACACGGTCTATGCCTTGTGTTCAATATAGACATAAGGGCAAAAAGGGTAATTATACACATAAGTATTATCACAAAAGGATTTGTCATATCACATGACATTTTCATGTCTTGGATAGCAGTGATGTGTTGCTAGATACCTCTCACTATTTATTATGTTAGATACGTGATTTAATATAATTGCCAATGCCGCGGAAACCTACAAGGTCACACACAAAAGGACGAATTGATGAGAGATAAAGTAACTAAGGAATACCGTAATGTACGGTGCACTTAAGTGAATTGTAGAACATCGTAAGGTACGGTGTACTTAAGTAGAATACGTAATATGGTAAGGTACCATACGCTTAAGTGATTTTGGCATATTATAAGATATGGGCCACATACACTTGAGTGAGATTTATTTAGCTTGCAGCCCACACAAGTGGTTCTATAAATAGAACCCTTGTGTAGAAGCATTTGAGCAGTTGCAAATTCGTTTCTTTCTCTCTCTCACTCAAAGCCTTCATTCGTAGCAGCTAGCACTAAGATTGAAGGAATCCGTTTGTGTGGACTGAGTAGAGGCGTTGTCATCGTTCAACGTTTGTGATTGCTCCGTAGATCTGCATCAAAGGTTACAATCGCCACAAGAGGTAACAGTTCTATCACTGATCATGCCCATTCGTAAGGATCACTAAAGGAGAAAATTTAAATTCCGCTGCGTTTTGGATCGCCCTTCTCCTTCAGTGGTATCAAAGCCACTTACGAAACCATGCATCTGATAGATGTTTATTTGCTGTATTTTATGTATTAATACGATTAAAAGACAGAATGAATCAAAGAACAAATGAGTAATTAAATTTGGCATCATGTGTGTACGATTTGGATGATTGATGTTGACTATGCTTCGAAATCCGACATTAGCATGGTGAAGCAGCGATACATCGATCGTCCATAGGTTATGCAATTGAGATCGATCAAGTTATATATATGATATAAGTAATCCTGATGCAAAATACGGTATATATGATATACTGTTTTTGTTTCGTTCATTCATACACTTAATGGTTGTTTTCCTTTGAGCGATCAATGGTCGTTTGCTTCTTGATCCGACATTAGTATGGTGAAGCAATGGCGTGTTAATCAATCATACTGAATCAACAATCGAGGTGTGTTTGACGGTCTAAAATTGGTGCATTAGGGTTAATGACAGCACAAGGGTTGTGTTGTCAAAGAGTTATGCGATTAGGGTTATGATTGCGCAAGAGTTGTGCTTTAAAGTATCAAGTGTTGATGCGAAAAACGACGTCGATTTCAAATGAATTGTTCATTAAAAATTTCGGCCAGGGGCGCTTCCCCCTTGATCCCCGTCCGTTGATCGGTCAGCAGAACCACCGTCCGCTGACCTGGCAGCGGACCCCCGGCTAACTCTGCGTAGTGTGATCGGTCGCCTTAATTTAATTTGGTTTTAATTAATTAAATTAATTAAAATTAATAATAATAATAATGTGTTTATTATTATTGTCTTGTGGTGATCGGTTATGGCCTTAGTTTTCCTTTATTTTGTTTTGGGTTTTTAAAATACGACCTGCGTGTCGTGCCTCTCTTTTAATCTCTTAATGTAACTTCTTTTCTCATCTCACTCTCTCATATGTAAAACGGGTTTCTTTTATGTAATGTAATGTTATGAAGAAAGAGAAGAATTCAATATCAAAGGAGGACAACCTTGAAGATCTTGCTTGGAGAAGCTTAGATCGTTATTAGGTTAGCTTAGGTTCTCTCATTGGCTTGGGAGAACAATTGCGCTAGGGGCCATAACTGTTTCATTATGTACGTTGATGCATGTGAATGTATGTTGATGCATGTGAGAGACGATTTATATGATAAATAAGCGGGTGAGATCAGAATAATTGCAAATTCCCTCAAATTAAATATTAAGTTTATGCTTTCTAAGTTTTAGCACTCATCAAGACTAGTATCGGATAATGTAGGTTTCGCCTACGCGAGGTGCATGTTCTATATTAGTAAGGTGCGATGGGATAATTGTAATATCCAATTGCTAAAACAATGGGTCAAACTTAACTAAACAAATTATAATAAGATTATATATTTTTAGAAGCAAGAGTTGGAAATGATCGATGTGATGGATTGGAATAAGGAGTTATTTACCCAACTAAAATATTCGAGAGTTGTATTAGATACAATTGGAAGGAGTTCCTACCTAAATAACCTAGTTTTGTGTAATCCGCCTACGCGGACTTAAAACAAAGTGAAATGTGGATCTCGACCCACTAGAAAATCTTCCAACGGGATTTTCCAAATCAAATGGTGAGGGTCATTTGTTTTGAGTAAAATAGTGGGAGCATATTTAATTAAAGGCCTAATTAAATATGTTATTGATACTTATATTTTTATTATTTTCATGTAGATTACCATGACAACAAACCCCTCTAACAACATTTTGTGATCAATCCTTGACAAGGAAAAATTGTCTGGGACAAATTTTCTGGATTGGCACCGAAATCTGAGGATTATCCTCAAACATGATAGAAAGTTGTATGTCTTGGAGAAACCTGTTCCTGAAGAGGAACCTCCTAGTTCTTCACCTAAGGCAGAAAGAGATGCTTATAAGAAGCATGTCGATGATGCCAATGAAACTGCTTGTCTCATGCTAGCTACCATGAACTCAGAGTTGCAAAAGCAAGATGAGAACATGGCAGCGTTTGATATGATCGAACACCTGAAGATGCTCTATCAAGAGCAAGCAAGGCATGAAAGGTTTGAAGTTTCAAAAGCCCTTTTTCAAGGCAAGTTAGCTGAGGGAGCCCCTATAGGTCCCCATGTGCACAAGATGATTGGGTATGTGGAAAACCTTGAGAGGTTGGGTTTTCCCCTCGGAAAGGAACTTGTGACTGATTTGATCTTGCAATTGTTGCCAGATAGATTCAGTCAATTTGTCCTAAATTTCAATATGAATGATATGGACAAATCTTTTCCTGAACTGCTAGCCATGTTAAGAACTGTTGAGCAGAATCTAAAGTCAAAAGGAAAGTCCATTCTGATGATTGGAAATGGAAAGAGACAGAACAAAAGACCCACCAAGCAGGGTGATAAAGGGAAAGGCAAGGAAGCTGCCAAACCCAAACCCACTATTGCTGCTTTAAATCCTAGTGGAGGCATAGCAAAGGAAGGCACCTGCTTCCATTGCGGTAAGACCGGACACTGGAAGAGAAACTGCCCAAAGTACCTGGAAGATAAGAAGAATGGAGTAGAGACTTCAACTTCAGGTATTTTTGTTATTGAAATTAATTTATCTACTTCTGCATCATCGATATTAGATACTGGATGCGGTTCTCACATTTGTACCAATGTGCAGGGTCTAAAAAGGAGTTGAGATTTGGCAAAAGGTGAAGTTGACCTACGAGTTGGCAATGGAGCAAAGGTTGTTGCTTTAGTCGTAGGAACTTATGTATTGACTTTACCTAGTGGTTTAATAATTCAGTTAGAGAACTGTTATTATGTACCTACAATTAGCAGGAATATTATTTTCGTTTCTTGTTTGGACAAGTTTGGTTTTTCATTTATAATAAAGAACAATTGTTGCTCAATTTATTTGAATGATATATTCTATGCTACTGCACAAATGAACAATGGACTATATGTCATTGATCTTGAAATGCCTATTTATAACATTAATACTAAAAGGATGAAACCTAATGAGTTAAATCCAGCTTACCTTTGGCATTGTCGATTAGGCCACATAAATGAGAAACACATTTCCAAACTCCATAAAGATGGACTCTTGGACTCTTTTGATTATGAATCATATGAGACATGCAGATCTTGTTTAATTGGAAAGATGACAAAGTCTCCATTCATAGGAAAAGGTGAAAGAGCTAATGATCTTTTGGCCCTCATACATACTGATGTATGTGGACCACTGAACATACCAGCCAAAGGAGGTTTTCAGTACTTCATCATATTTACTGATGATTTCAGTAGATATGGTTATGTGTATTTAATGAAACACAAATCAGAGTCCTTTGAAAAGTTCAAGGAATTCAAGAATGAAGTACAAAACCAAATAGGTAAGAATATTAAAACTCTTCGATCAGATCGAGGTGGTGAGTATTTAAGCCTAGAGTTTGATGACCATCTGAAAGAGTGTGGGATCCTATCCCAACTTACTCCTCCTGGAACACCCCAATGGAATGGTGTATCTGAGAGAAGAAATCGAACCCTATTAGACATGGTCCGATCCATGATGAGTCACACCGATCTTCCAAACTTCTTTTGGGGACATGCACTATTGACAACAACTTACACACTTAACCGTGTTCCATCCAAAAAGGTTGAGAAGACACCATATGAGATATGGAGTGGTAAGAAACCACATATGTCTTACATGACACTACGCCAAATAAGGGAAAAGAGGGCGCTTTTTTTGGCCTATAACAGCGCTTTAAAGCGCCCTCTAATCTGGCGCTGGCATAGGTAAAGACAGCGCTTTTTTTCCTGGTGAAAGCGCTCTCTAAAGTGGCTCTTTAAGCCCTTTAAGGGCCACTTTAGAGGGCACTTTTTAAAGAAAGCGCCCTCTAAAGTGGAAACTTTTAAGGGTTTAGAGGGCGCTTTTACTGGAAAGCGCCCTCTAAAGTGGAAACTTTTAAGGGTTTAGAGGGCGCTTTTACTGGAAAGCACCCTCTAAAGTGGAAATTTAAAGGGTTTAGAGGGCGCTTATTTTGGAAAGAGCCCTCTAAAGTGGGTGGTTATTTAAATTTTTTTTTTAAAAAGCGCTATATTTTTTATTTTATTTTAGACAACCTGTATATTGAAGCAGTACACCTAAAACTGTATAATTTGAAGCCCTTTTTCACACATTGCATTCAACAAGCCTTATATACAACAATCCATACATATACAACAATCCACTGATATATAATCGTTTAACTTCTAAAGATTCTAAATATACAACCAATTCATAACTTAAAAAGAAATAAAACTAAGTAGCAAAAGCATCTCTGAGATGTATGTTTTTTTTGCTAGCCGCAGTCTTCTTAGCAACAACCTCTTTTTGTTCAATATCAATAGCATGAACCTAAAATATCATAAAATTAGTTAGGTGAAGTATAAGATCAAGAATTAACATTTTCTATGCATAAATATCATATAATTGTGTTTATACCTTTTTTTTTGATGCAACTGACTCGCCTTTTATCCGACCATCCATTGCCCGCCTTTAAGTTGTACAACTTTAATACCGCAGACAATCTTGTGAATTTAGTGCAACCATCATACAAAGGTTTCTCTGCATCACTTACCAACCTCTCAAACATTTCGGGACAATCCTTAAGATCTCCTTCAAGTGCTTCTGCAATCTCTTCAACTCGATCACAATCGTATGTATCTGCGCCACTATAGTTTGAGGCATAGGTCGTACTATCCCCCGGTTCAACATTCTCGTTACTTTTCTCACCATGCAAATTCCAACATGTATAACTTCGATCAATTCCATGCCTCATTAGATGCGATGTCAACTGAACTGCGTCAACCCGTTTCCCATAACAACAACCCAAGCAAGGACATATCATTCTACTGGGGTCTTCGGCATGCGCAACGACAAACTTAACAAATTCTGATACCCCATTCTCGTACTCTCTCGACAATCGATTGGAAGACATCCATGTATTATCCATTACTAATTAGAATAAACAAAAAACAATTTCAGAAGAGAAACCAAAAATGGGATGAGATAAAACAATTTCGCTTTATTGAGTTAGTCTATGTGCAGGGCATTCATGTCTCCAACAACAACCCAAAACCAAAACAATTTTGGTTTATTGAGTTAGTTTCTCAACATTTTCAGATATCTCTGACTTCAATAGCATGAGAATGTATGAACCATGCATTAAGCATTAGTGGTATGCACTAATTTGTAGCATAGTTATATATCATCATATAGTTTTTACAAAAGATAAACATTGACTAGAAAATATATATGTAGAATTGTATAATGGTCTAACTGAAAGCTAACAGAAGAATAGTCGACTCTAATTTAGTCTATCAAATAACATCCATACCTAAACTTCTTAAGTTACTAGCTACGATATGTATGCTAGAATAAATACACTCATAAGCTGCATAGTGTACCTTTGATTGGTAGAAGGTGTTTTAGATATTGCTGCCTCCTTTTTCTACTCGAGAAACAAATGGAACAGTTGGTGAAATTTAACCCATAATGCCTAGTCTCCATTGCTAGCATTGCAACACAATAATTATTGTTGAGAATACTCAATAAATGTATGAACCAAGAAAAATGAAACCAAAAATGAACAATAGCGAACGTCAGAAGAGAAACTAAGTAATATGAAGATTAGAAAAATACCTATGGTGTCAAAATCGAACAGCTAACAACGAATTAATAGAAGGAGGAAACGTCGTAGATCTAACAGAGGTGGAAGGAGAACGCCTTAGAAGTAGCGAAAATCGTAGCAGTGAGAACCCTAACGTGAAAAAGAACGAAAATAACAGAGAGTGAAATAACAAAACGCGCAGTATGTTATAATTTTAATGTTTACTAAAGGGGACCTTAGAGGGCGCTTGTGGAAAAAAAGCGCCCTCTAAAGGGGGCCTAAGAGGGCGCTTATGAAAGCGCTCTCTAAGGCTTTCCAAAAGCGCTTTATAAACTGGAAATGCACATGGACTTATAGAGCGCTTTTTTAAAAGCGCCCTCTAAGGGTAACCTTAGAGGGCACTTTCTAAAAAGCGCCCTGTATTGTTGTCCCTCTATCTCCTCCTTATTTTTTCGCTTCACCTTAGAGGGCGCTTTATTACAAAAGCACCCTCTAAAGTACGCTGTCTATTCCAGTTGTTCGCTCCTTATTTTTTCGCTTCACTTTAGAGTGCGCTTTTGTAATAAAGCGCCCTCTAAGGTGCGTTGTCTATTCCAGTTTTTGGCGTAGTGTGAAGATTTTGGGTTGCGAAGTTTATGTGAAACGACAAATTTCAACTAAGCTTGAGCCCAAATCTGATAAATGCTTATTTGTGGGGTATCCTAAAGAAATAAGAGGGTATTACTTCTACAATCCTTCTGAGGGCAAAGCGTTTGTCGCTCGAACTGGAGTTTTCCTAGAAAAGGATTTTATTTCCAAAGGAATCAGTGGGATGAAAGTAAATCTTGAAGAAATTCAAGAATCACAAAGCATTGATACACCTATGGAGGAATTAGAGCAGGAAACACAAGTAGTTGTGGAAGAGCAACCTACTCAAGTAGAACAAGACCAGCGTAGGTCAAGCAGGATACGTCACCTACCTGAGAGATATGGATATCTCATAACTGATCAAGGTGATGTATTACTCATGGATCAAAAGGCCATAACTGGTCCCGAGTCTGAGAAGTGGCTAGAAGCCATGAAATCTGAAATGGATTCCATGTACACAAACCAAGTTTGGACCTTGGTAGAGCCTCCTGTAGGAGTTAACCCTATAGGATGCAAGTGGGTCTTCAAAGAGAAGACTGACATGGATGGTAAGGTACATACCTATAAGGCAAGACTGGTTGCAAAAGGATATAAACAAATTCATGGGGTTGACTATGATGAAACCTTTTCACCAGTTGCAATGCTTAAATCTGTTCGGATTTTACTTGATATCGCTGCATATCATGATTATGAAATATGGCAGATGGATGTCAAAACTGCTTTCCTTAATGAGAATCTTCTTGAGGATGTGTACATGACACAGCCTGAAGGATTTGGCATACCAGAAGAAGCCCAAAAGATATGTAAGTTACAAAGATCAATCTATGGATTGAAGTAAGCTTCCAGAAGCTGGAATCTTCATTTTGATGAAACAGTAAAACAATATGGATTCATCAAGAATGAAGATGAGCCTTGTGTCTACAAGAAGGTTAGTGGGAGCATGATCGTTTTCCTGGTATTATATTTAGATGACATATTACTCATTGGAAACGATGTCCCTACCCTGCAACAAGTAAAGTCTTGGTTGGGGAAATGCTTTTCTATGAAAGACCTAGGTGAAGCAGCCTATATATTAGGAATCAGAATCTATAGAGATAGATCACAAAAACTGCTTGGCCTAAGTCAGAGTACATACATAGACAAAGTGATGAGACGCTTTAATATGCATGATTCCAAGAAAGGATTCATACCTATGCAACATGACCCGTGTCTATCAAAAACACAATCCCCTTCAACTAAGGAAGAAAGGGATCGCATGAATAAGATTCCATATGCATCTACAATAGGATCTATCATGTATGCCATGTTATGCACTCGACCAAATGTCTCGTATGCTTTAAGTGCAACGAGTAGGTACCAATCTGATCCTGGTGATGCTCATTGGGTAGCTGTCAAGAATATCCTTAAGTATTTGAGAAGGACTAAAGACTCATTCTTGATATATGGAGGTCATGAAGAGCTGGCTATAATTGGATAGACCGATGCTAGCTTCCAGACAGATAAGGATGACTTTAGATCGCAATCTAGTTATGTGATTTGCTTAAACGGTGGCGCTGTGAGCTAGAAAAGTTCAAAGCAAGATACAGTTGTTGATTCTACAACCGAGGCCGAGTATATTATTGCCTCAAGTGCAACAAAGGAAGCTGTTTGGATCAAAAAGTTCATTAGTGAACTTGGCATAGTTCCTAGCATTGTGGATCCCATTGGTCTTTATTGTGATAACAATGGTGCTATCGCACAAGCTAAGGAACCTAGATCTCACCAACGATCCAAACACATACTTAGGCATTATCACCTCATTCGAGAGATAATAGATAGAGGAGATGTGAAAATATGCAGAGTACCTACACTTGACAATATTGCTGACCCACTGATAAAGCCTCTTGTGCAACAGAAGCATGATGGCCATACTAGATCTATGGGCATTAGGGGTATGCCTGATTGGCTCTAGCGCTAGTGGGAGATTGTTGGTGTAAGTCCTAAAGGTCAATACTTTTGGTACTTGTATCGAATTATTTATTAATAATAAAAGACTTTTTCTTTATTATGTTTGTCTAATAAAGTCCCTAGAATAAATAGTCCGTTTAATGTATCAAGTGTGACTTAATCATGAGATCACATTAAACATAAGAACATTATTCTTAAAGTATCCATAGTCGAGCTTTATTATGAAGTGGGATAACATTAAAGCATTAAGACTATTATGTATATAGACTGATGATCACATCTCATGGATCACAGATAAGGAGTTATCAAGTCTTAAACATAGGTATGAATATTAAGAGTAATATTTATACTGGATTGACCCGTAATGAGAATACTATATAGATAGTTATGCAAAGTGTCATAAGTTATTCTCATGGTGATAATGGTGTATACCACCCTTCGACCTGAAACCACTATGGACCCTAGATGTAGAGTCGAGTGCCTTATTGCTGATCAAACATTGTCCGTAACTGGATGACCATAAAGACAGTTGATGGGTACTCCACGAAGCATGCTAAGGGAATGAGTGACCTAGATGGAATTTGCCCATCCTGCGTAACAAGATAAATGTCTATGGGCCCAATATTGGAAGAAGTGCTCCCCAAGATGAAGCGAGAGAAAGATATGTGGGAAGAGCGTTTCCATGCTTTGAGCAAAAAGCATGAGGAGTTGCAGCTTGAGTCTAAGGACAAAGATTCACTTATTGAGTTACTTGAAGACCGAGTGACAAAGAGACATAGAGAGCCAGAGGTTTCATCTTCCTCTAGTATGCCTCAACCTTCCATCTCTTGGAAGAATTTTGTTGACCAACTTGTCCTCAAGAAGACTCAGATGAAGGCTTCTTTCGAGACCGAGATTCGACGCATTCGAAGGAAGTACGCGCCTACAGCTAGATCTTCTGGCATTGTTGCTAGGGATCCTTAGGATGACTAGTCTCCTTTTCTCTTGTATTTTTATTTGGTTTCTGAAATTATACTCAGTGTAATCCTTCCAATTATATAAATAAAAGAAATTTTTATGGTCATATATATTTGCAAATAATATAGTAAGTTCCTTGAAAATGAAAATAATCGAGTGTAGCGGGGTATTCGTTACGTTATGGTTTATTGGTTAAACCAAAAGTTAGCATACAATTCGAGTCGCCACCGCTGTTTTATTTGTCCAAACGAAAGGCTAAAAAGCGAACAAATGCCAAGTAAGAACTTTTATCAAATCAAAAACTAATAAAAATGTCAGAGATCTAGGTAAGGGGGTTGGTTATGAAATGGGAAGGTTTTAAGCACCCAAAACATCCTTAGTACTCTAAGGGAGCCCTTTTTGAAAATATGTGTTGTAGGTTGGTATTTATGAAAATATGTGCAAGCAGATTGGGGGATGAGAAGAGAATATACATATTTACAATTTTATTGTTTGAATGGATAAACCCATTGCCTACGTACCATCACAAAGGTAGGATCAAAACCTCGTAGTTCGGGGTAAATATCTCAAAATATTGGTGAGTTGATTGATCAAAAGCCTTAAGGTCTTTTGTTATCAAAGGGAGAAAACTCAATCTATACCAACAATCCACCATATGAGGAGAGCTTCAACATACTAGTGAGGGGTTAACTCTATAATAAGTATGGAAGACTTATATTCCAATCACTAAGGATAAGGTGAGGTTTACATCAACCACTATGATAATTCAAACATATGGCTAATGTTTATGAAAAAGGTTTTAACAAAGGTGGTCATTGGAACCATAAAAAGAAATCACTTGAAGTGAGTTGTATTTACAAATTAGAAGTATTTACAAAAATGAGGTCAAAGTTGAATTAAGGTTCATTCATAATGAGTATTAATGAAAAGAGTTTGAAAAAATCAAAGGCATAAGGCGGCCTAGGTTTCTAATTTGAAACAAAGTCAAAGTTTGCATATAAATGAGTTTGGCTTGGGTTAGAGTGGAGAGAAGAAGAGAAAGGCTAGTCCTAAACATGCAAAGATAAGAGAAGAGATAAAACCCTTGGAGTTCCTTTTCTTGAGATCATAAATATGATTCAAGATGCTCCTTTCCTTTGGACTTAGCAAATAACTCAAGCAATCAATCAAATGTTATATTCAAACTCCTAGGATCTCCATTTGGCTTGTCTCTCTTAACTTGGCTACTCATGACAATGGTCCTTCTTACTACCTTAAGATGGAATCCCTATCACACAAGAGCAAACATCAAAAAGTTCACAACACAATAAGAGGAATGGACAAAGAATGGGTTTAGATTAGGGGTCCTTTGAAGTCAACTTTAAGATTTAGCATTCTAAAGGCATGAGGCCTAGTTGCTCTTCAACAAGTTTAGCATTCTAAAGGCATAAGGCCTAGTTGCTCTTGAACTCCTTTAAGCATAGGTAGGGTCCTAATTCTAAGTCCTTTCTCCTTTTTGCATTGGGTTCACACAAACAAAGACAAAACAAACACAAAGCAACAATATATTTATGTACAATAATGAGCTCAAATGAGCAAAAGGAAAATGGCATAAACATAAAATATATGCTCAAGTGAGCAAAGGGAAAAAAAGCAATATGAATAAATGAGCAAGAAAGTAAATTGCATTAAAGTAAATTGCAAGAAATTAAATGCTTGAATTAAAGTTAGTAGTTAGTAGTTAATGTTAGTGTGTCATAAGACAATTTAGCGCTATGTTAAGCAATCATAAGTGGACTAATGTAGTAGTCACACCTATCTGAGGCCGGCGAATAAAACTATAGGAAAATAAACACAAGTTAGAGATCATGACTAGTAAGCCAAGCTGCTACAACTTGCCATGCCAAAAGAAAAGAAGAAAGGCCTTGTATGGATTTTAGGTTTTTTGCTTGACCAAGAAGCAACCTATCTTGGACACAAAGCAAATCACTTGATCTTTGATCTAGTTGAGTTTTGATTTGGATCAAAGAAGGTTAAGCCTCTCATATGTCAAGACCAACCACAAATCATTAACTCATTGGCCAAAATAAAAAGAAGAAGATGAAGATGAAATGAAATGGATAAAAGGAGAATTCAAAAGAAATAATCAAGACACAAATGATCAAATGTGAATCAAATCATCATCAACCAATGTAAAATAAAAGAGAAATAAAGATTAGAAGTCAACAAATCAAACATATTTTTTGGTATTTTTTGGAATTAAAATAAATTCAAAATTAAAATGGACAAAATAAGGTCAAACCTCAAATTCAATTCAAATCAACTTGAACAAGTCCAATTAAATTCCCATAGGTCTAACATGGTCAAACAAAGTTTGACAAATTTTCTCAACAATTTTTGAAAATAGAAACTATTTAAAATCAATTAAAAATCAATGAAAAAATAACACAAATGAATTAAAATCTCAAATAAATTTCAAATCAATTAATAAATTGATGAGACTATTTTTCATTGACTTATCAAGATCCATATGTGTTAAGAAAATATTTTTGGAATTTTCAGATATCAAAAAGTATTTAAAATGAATTAAAAACTATTAAACACAAAATAATTCACAAAAAATATTAAATAAAGTCACAAAAATAATTAAAAATCAGATTATGAAACTAGATTTTTCAAGAATTTTTTTGCCATTGGTCTCATATTTTTGTGACTCCAAATAAAATAGTTATGAATTTTTGAAAATAAAAGGAATTAATGAAAATAAAACAGAAAATAGAAAAATAGGAAAAATCTGGAGCGCTTGGATCTGTTTCATTAAATGACGTGGCTCCATCACACGGCTCAGAGGCGCGGTCATATGGTGTTCTCCAGTCAAACGCATCACATGTGGAATTTAAACAAGTCATCCAAACACACGGCCATGATTAGAACATTTGAATGGGATCCAAGGATTCAGATGCATCCACGTGGGGATGGTGGTGGAAACCACCATCTTCTCTGGCCAGAGAATAAACTTCGGCCACCATGCGCAGGTTTTTGAACCTCAACCAAAATGAAAAACTATGGTACCAAAATGAAGCTGGGGTGATGTACATCACCCCTGTAACCTTGGATTGTCCTCAATGTTTCTATTAAGTGAGAAATCTGAGCTTGAAAATCAAGGTATGCAAACTGAAATGGCTCAAATCATGAAATCAAGACCACCACTGGCCTGCCTCTTGCTCGAGGACTTCAGAAAACAGTTCAAACTCAAGCAATTCACATCATGGAGTAAGATTTAGAACAAAACAGTTTGATGATATACCTTTGAAGTGCAACTTTAAACATCACGATCTGCTCAAATTCTTGCTTCCAATTTGATCTTGAGATGATGAGGATGCAAGGCTAAGGAATTAAAAACTTGAAGATCAACTAAGGATGTTGAAATTCAAGCTTGAATTTGAAAAATAAAAATGGAAATTCCTTTGAGTAAGGTTGGGTTTTCACTTCAGCAGCCTTTCAGATCACCTCGAGGTTCCATTTTGAATGAGCAAGGCCATGTATTTATAGCTGAGAGATGAAACAATGAAGTGATTTACTCGTGTGCATGAGAATTGGGTCCTCCATGCATGGGCCTGTACAGGCGCATGTGAGGCCCAAAATTGAGTGGAATTGCAAGCTAAGATCAGTTACAGATGGATTGGACATGCAATTGGCCTGGTGTTAGCTTGTGCATGAAGTTTCAATGTGAATTGCATAATTGAACATAAATCTTAAGACCTTCGAAAATCACACATGGAAAATCCAAACATGGTAGTGTGAGTAAGGGTTGGAAAGCTCTTGACATAAGGAACAAAAGCTATGTTGGGAAAAAATCCATTTGGAGTTTGGAAATTTATGAAAACTGGCCTTGAAGTTTGAGGTGCAAAACATGTCTAGGTTTCCTTTGAAAGATCTTACCAAAAGTGACCAACTTCAAGCCCTTTTGTTTCAATGATTCAAGCCTCAAATGGAAAAACCTTAAACATAAAAGTTGTATATATTTTAAAGATGATCAATTTGGACTTAAATTTTGCATCATTTGGATTTTTGATGAGAAAGGTATGGGCACTTGAAGTTGGACATTTTTTAAATTCAATGACTTTGGTCCAAAGTGACATATAATGTTTTGTATTATCACATGTATTTATTTTTGGATTATGAAATTTTGTACCATATAAAATTTTAAGTAGACACCTTAAGCTTTATAATTCATTTGGTCTCATCTCAAAATCATAAAAAATAAGGAAGTTAGGTCTTTGGGAAGTTGACCAAAAATTGGGGTTTTAGTCAAAATGACCTATAATGTTTTGAAATTAATGATGACCTTCAAAGTTTCAAATGGATTTTTGATGAACATGAAAGTTGTTCATATGGTTCTTAAAAACATTTTTTCTCTTGGGGTAATCTTCATTTGACAAACACATCAAAAGTTATGTCTCAAGGATCCTCAGTTTAGTCAGATGACTTGACTGGTCAACTTCTCAAAGCCAAACCTCAAATTTAGATGAATGAATGATTGAGGATACTCACATAGGCTCATATATGCATAAAATAGTGAATGAAAGATCTTCCCTTGATTGTATTTTATCATAGGTTGAGGTTGCTTCATGAGCAAGGCACAGTCAATGCACAGTTGAATTAGGGTTTCCTTGGGAAGAAAGCCTCAAGCCCCTTTGGTTTATCTTGATCAAATTGGAAAATTGAGATACTTGGGAGACATATATGATGATTGAGAGCTTTGTGTACCATTTTCATGCTTTCTTTCAATCTTCATCTAGCCATTTCATTGAGCTTAGGAGCCTCCTAGGAGCATGGGATCACATGATCACTTGAGCTTCAAAACAAAAAGAGTTAGTGACATATTTTTGTGCTTTTGGTTAGTAAACAAAATAAGAAGAGAAATAATATACAATTCAAACATGCTTGGTGGTATCAAACCACTCACACAAGTCCCAACCCTAGGGTTAAGGAGCCAAACATGCTATGATCCTTGAGGTAATGCACTGAGCAAATGATATGATGCCATGAGGGATCTTAGGGTAAAAATTAGGGTCTTACATAGATTATTGCATTTCATGCATCATTTGCATAAACAAGTTTCTCTTTCGCCAGATGTCTCATTGGTGTTTCTTATGTGCTTCAGCCAAGCTGACTCATCGATACAATACTCGCGCCAATCACTCCAGAATCATGGAACCTCTTGAGCAAGAGAGTAGAGACTTGAAAGAGGAGATCGTTCGCCTGACTTCCATGATGGAGTCAGTGTTAGCTGCACAGAGCCAATCTTCTCCAACACCTAGAACTCCTCCTCCTCAGAGGATTGTCATTTCAGAGGTGGTCACCTCTACTTTTCCCACAACTGCCGCTCACTACGCGCCCAACATGCCTGCCGGATTCCCGTGGGGAATGCCGCTGAACTTTGTGCCTGAAGGCTTTGCACCTACCTTTGCTTCTATGTCGGCATCTAGCCCGGTCATGTCTGTGTCGCCGCCTGTCGTGCATACCCTGCCTCATGTGGAAGACACCATTTATCATTCTGAGCCATATGAGGGCCCGGATGTGTATGAGAAGATGGATGAGATGAAGGATCAATTTCTTGAGCTGCGCAAGGAGTTGAAAACTTTGAGGGGTAAGGACCTATTTGGAAAGAGTGCTGCGGAATTGTGTTTGGTTCCCAATGTGAAGATTCCAGTAAAGTTCAAAGTACCTAACTTTGAGAAATATAAGGGGAACACATGTCCACTCAGTCATTTGGTGATGTATGCCCGCAAGATGTCTACTCAAACAGATAATGATTAGCTATTAATCCATTTTCAAGATAGTATGTTCGGTGTTGCGCTGAGATGGTACATGGGGTTGGATAGTGCGAGCATCCGCACGTTCAACGATTTGGGCGAAGCATTTGTGAAGCAGTATAAATATAACGTTGATATGGCTCTCGATAGAGATCAGTTGAGGTCGTCATCTCAGAAATACAAGGAGACATTTAAGGAGTATGCTCAGAGGTGGAGAGAACTCGCTGCTCAGATTACCCCTCATTTAGAAGAAAAGGAGATGACCAAGATTTTCTTAAAGACCCTAAGCTTATTTTATTATGAGCGGATGATTGACAGTGCCCTCAGTGATTTTACCGAAATGGTAAACATGGGGATGAGGCTAGAAGAAGGTGTTCGAGAAGGACGGTTGTCTAGAGAGGAGGTGTCGTCCAACAAGAAGTACGACAACAACTTTAGCAAGAAGAAGGACAGTGAAGCTAATGCAGTTTCAGTTATGAGGCAAATGAGACCTCATATTAGAAGAAGTCAACCACAACATCAACATCATCATCAAGTATCTTCAGTTATTCTCGTATTTTCAGCAAATCAATCAACACCAGTTCAACAACAACATCGTCAACAACAACAACCACAACAACATACAAACACCTACAACAACAACAATACCAACAATCATCAGCAATCAAATTTTGAGAGGAAGAATGTCTCTTTCGACCCTATTCCAATGACATATGCAGAACTATATCCTTCCTTGGTTCTCAAGAACCTGCTACAACCGAGAAATCCTCCGCAAATTCCCGAACCACTTCCATGGTGGTACAAGCCGGAACTCCATTGTACTTTTCATCAAGGAACCCCCGGACACGATATTGAGAATTTCTACCCCCTCAAATATGAAGTTTAGAAGCTGGTAAAAAGTGGAATGATGTCCTTTGAGGATCGTGCACCAAATGTAAAAGCAAATCCACTGCCTGCCCATGGAAGTTCATCTGTTAATATGGTGGACAGTTGTCCAGGGGAGCTCAAGGTATTCGATGTACGCTTCATTAGAAGGTCCTTGGTGACGATGCACAAGGATATTTGCTTGGTTAGCGATTATGAACACGATCATGATGGTTGTGCTATCTGCAGTATTAATCCTAGAGGTTGTATGATTGTGAAGAGGGACATTCAACGATTGATGGATGAAGGCTTGATTCAGATTGTTCAATCCCGTCATATAGATGATGATGTCAATGTAATAGTGCCAGTATTCAAGACACCAGAGAGAGTGGTGATTTCATTTGATAGCAGCAGTAGTAACAGTATCAGCAAGAGATCGGTATCATCGTTGGTCATACGGTTGGTGGGTCCAGTCCCGTATTCATCCGATAAAACTGTTCCTTATCAGTATAATGCAACTATGGTGAAAGATGGTCAAGAGGCTTCTTTACCTACAACCAGTTCTGTCGTAAGCATTGTTGATGTTACTAAGGTGACCCGCAGTGGTCGTATGTTTGGGCCGGTGAATGTAAAAGTTTGTCCAATTGGTAAGAAGGTGGAGGTACTCGTAGTAGATCCAGTTAGCGCTCCAAAGTGTCAGTATGGTGAATCCAACAATTTTAAGCCTAACGATGATGATGAGGTACTCAGGATAATAAATAAAAGTGAGTTCAATATGGTGGAGCAGCTACTTCAAACCCCCTCAAAAATCTCAGTACTGTCACTGTTAATGAATTCCGAAGCGCACAGAGAAGCACTGCAGAGAGTTCTAGAGAAAGCTTTTATGGAACATGATGTCACGGTGGATCAGTTTGATCATATTGTAGCTAACATCACTTCCTGTAATAATCTCAGTTTCTGAGATGAAGAACTCCCCGAGGAGGGTAGGAACCATAACTTGGCTTTACACATCTCCATGAACTGCAAAGATGACGCTTTATCCAATGTGCTAGTTAACACCGGATCTTCATTGAATGTGCTACCAAAGTCAACATTGTCGAAGCTGTCATATCAAGGAGCGCCTATGAGATATAGTGGCGTAATCGTTAAGGCTTTTGACGGTTCACGCAAGACAGTGATTGGTGAAGTGGACCTTCCGGTGAAGATAGGTTCGAGTGACTTTTAGATTACTTTTCAAGTAATGGATATCCATCCATCCTACAGTTGTCTGTTGGGAAGGCCATGGATCCACGGGGCAGGAGCTGTTACCTCCATGTTGCATAAGAAGCTCAAGTTTGTTAATAATGGGAAGTTAGTCATTGTTGGCGGGGAGAAGGCGCTGCTAGTTAGCCACCTGTCATCTTTCTCTTATGTTGAAGCTGAGGATGAGGTTGGAACTCCGTTCTAAGCCTTGTCTATTGTTGTTGAAAAGAGAGTTGGGGCACCCATGTCCTCATTTAAAGATGCAAGGAAGATTGTTGAAGATGGGAACGTTGATCAGTGGGGACAGATGGTAGAGGTCTCCGATAACAAGAACATATCCGGTCTGGGTTTTCAGCAAGGTTCATCAACTGCTAGATCAGAAGATGTGTGACTCAGTTTTTGTAGCGGAGGGTTCATTCATGGAAATGAACAACACTTAGCTGCTGTGCTAGAGGATGATGAAGAGGAAAACTGCACCAATTTTATGACGCATGGAAAGGCTTGCAACAATTGGACTGCCATTGATATTCCTGTTATTATACATCGATCTAAGTAATTGCTTTTATTTGTTTTTGAAAATCCATCTCCTATGCCTAAGGGAGAAGTAAACATTGTTTGGGCATTTTAAATTGATCATTAATAAAATATAAATCTATTCATCCTCTTCTATGATGTTTTGTTTTTACTTTTTTGCTTTATTCTGAAAATGGTAATCACAAAAAACATAAATAAATAACAACAATTGTCCATCTACATAATATTTGGTCACAATTCACTTCTCTAAAATCAAAATATCAAATCATTATGCAGGTTGGTTTCTAACCCCATTGAATACAATGATCCTTCTCCTTCTCCAAATTTTGAATTCCCTGTGTTTGAGGCTAAGGAGGAAAGTGATGAAGAAGTGAGTGATGATCTGTCTCGTCTTCTTGAGCATGAAGGAAAAGCCATTTAGCCATTCGAAGAGCAGATTGATCTAGTCGACTTGGGTTCCGAAGATGATGTGAAGGAAGTCAAGATTGGGTCCCGATTGTGTCCAGATGTTAAGAAGGGGTTGATTGATCTTCTCCGAGAATATTCAGATGTGTTTTCTTGGTCCTATCAAGACATGCCTGGTTTAGATTCTGAGATAGTGGAGCATAAATTGCCGTTGAAGACAGAAAGCCCGCCAATCAAGCAGAAATTGAGAAGAACGCATCCCGATATGGCAGTGAAGATCAAAGAAGAAGTGCAGAAGCATATTGATGACGGTTTCCTTATGACCGCTGAGTATCCGCAATGGATGGCCAATATTGTGCATGTTCTAAAGAAAGATGGAAAAGTCTGCATGTGTGTTGATTACAAAGATTTGAATAAAGTCAGTCCGAAAGATGATTTCCTTCTGCCACACATTGATATGTTGGTAGACAATACAATTATATTCAAAGTCTTTTCATTTATGGATGGATTTTCCGGATATAATCAGATCAAGATGGCACCCGAAGATATGGAGAAAACCACATTCATTACACCTTGGGGAACATTCTGTTATAGAGTTATGCCTTTCGGTTTGAAGAATGTTGGTGAAACTTACCAAAGAGCAATGACTACTCTTTTTCATGATATGATGCATAAAGAGATTGAAGTTTATGTCGATGACATGATTGTTAAATCTATTGACGAAGAGAAACATGTTGAGCATTTGTTGAAGCTATTCTAGCGTTTGAGGAAGTATAAACTCCGCTTGAATCCCAATAAGTGTACTTTTGGTGTTTGTTCTGGTAATTTGTTGGGCTTTATTGTCAGCGAGAAGGGTATTGAAGTTGATCCTGCCAAGGTCAAAGTAATACAAGAGATGCATGCACCCAAGACTGAGAAGCAAGTCAGAGGTTTTCTCGGCCGCTTGAATTATATCTCAAGATTCATTTCACACATGACTGCCACATGTGCGCCTATATTCAAGCTTCTTTGGAAAGATCAGTCTTGTGCTTGGACCAAAGATTGCCAGAAAGCTTTTGGCAGTATCAAATAATATCTACTTGAGCCTCCAATTTTGTCTCCACCTGTTGAAGGAAGACCGTTGATCATGTATTTGACTCTGCTTGAAGAGAGTATGGATTGTGTTCTTGGTCAGCAAGATGAGACTGGAAAGAAAGAATTTGCAATTTACTACCTTAGTAAGAAGTTCACCGACTGTGAGACTCGGTATTCTATGCTAGAGAAGACTTATTGCGCATTGGCTTGGGCTGCTAAGCGTCTGCGTCATTATATGTTAAATCATACCACTTGGTTGATATCCAAAATGGACCCAATCAAGTATATTTTTGAGAAGCCTGCTTTAACTGGGAGGATTACCCTTGGCAGATGTTGTTGCCTGTTGGTAGTGTCTTGGCTGACCATTTGGCTTACTAACCGATTAAAGATTACCAGTCCGTGCAGTATGATTTTCCTGATGAAGAGATCTTGTACTTGAAAATGAAGGATTGCGATGAACCATTGCTTGAAGAAGGGCCATAACCTAGTTCCTCAAGGCATGGTATTTGATGGAGCTGTTGGGGTATGGTATTTGATGGAGCTGTTAATCAATATGGTAATGGAATTGGGGCGGTGATTATTACTCCTTAAGGCACGCATTTTCCGTTTACAGCTAGATTGACTTTCAAGTGTACAAATAACATGGTTAAGTATGAAGCTTGCATTATGGGGCTTGAAGAGGCCATTGATCTCAGAATTAAGTATTTGGACATCTATGGAGATTCAGCTTTGGTTGTAAACCAGATCAAAGGTGAATGAGAGACGAATCAACCCGGTTTGAAACCATATAGAGATTATGCGAGGAGGATTTCAACTTTCTTTACAAAAGTTGAGTTTCATCATATCCCTCGAGATGAGAACCGGATGACAGATGATCTTGCAACGTTGGCTTCAATGATTGTAGTAAAATATTGGAATGAAATTCCCAATCTGACTGTGATGCGTCTTGATAGGCCAGCTCATGTATTTGCTGTTGAAGAGGTCAAATACGAAAAGCCATGGTATTATGATATCAAATGTTTCCTCCAAAGTCATATTTACCCGCCTGGGGCATCGTTGAAAGACAAGAAGACTTTGAGAAGATTAGCCGACAATTTCCACCTGAATGTTGGCGTACTTTATAAGAGAAACTTTGATATGGTCTTGCTCAGATGCGGGGATAGACACGAAGCAGACCTATTGATGACTGGAATCCATGAGGGTTCCTTTGGTACTCATTCCAATGGGCATGCTATGGCTAAGAAGATGTCGACAGCAAGTTACTATTGGCTGACAATGGAATCTGACTGTTACAAGTTTGTGAAGAAATGCCACAAGTGTCAAATATATGTAGATAAGATTCATGTTCCTCTGACACTTTTGAACTTCATTTCCTCCCCCATGGCCCTTCTCCATGTGGGGAATTGACATGATTGGCATGATTGAGCCTAAAGCTTCGAACGGACATCGTTTCATTCTGGTGGCTATTGACTACTTCACAAAATGGGTCGAATCAACATCGTATGCGAATGTAACCAAGCAAGTTGTTGTAAGGTTTATCAAGAATCAGATCATATGCCGCTATGGTGTGCCAAGTAAGATCATTACTAATAATGGATCGAACTTGAATAATAATATGGTGGAAGCTCTTTGCAAAGATTTCAAGATTGCATACCATAATTCTTCTCCCTATAGACCTAAGATGAATGGGGCTGTTGAAGCTGCAAACAAGAACATCAAGAAGATTATTCAAAAGATGACTGTAACATATAAGGATTGGCATGAGATGCTCCCATTTGCTTTGCATGGGTATCATACATCCATCCGCACTTCAACAGGGGCAACCCCTTTCTCTCTTGTATATGGTATGGAAGTTATGCTCCCAGTAGAGGTTGAGATCCTTTCATTACGTGTGCTCATGGAAGCCAAGTTGGCTGAGGCTGAATGGTGTCAGGCCAGGTATGATCAGGTGAATTTGATTGAAGAGAAGAGATTGACTACCATGTGTCATGGTCAGTTATATCAGCAAAGAATGAAGAAAGCTTTTGATAAGAAGGTCAGACCTCGTGTGTTCACAGAAGGTGACCTTGTGCTCAAGAAGATTCTATCTTTCAAGCCAGATTCTAGGGGAAAATGGACTCCTATTTATGAAGGCCCATATGTTATCAAGAGAGCCTTTTCAGGCGGTGCTTTGATTCTTACAACTATGGATGGTGAAGAGTTCACTCGTCCTGTGAACGCAGATACAGTCAAGAAATACTTCGCCTAAAAAAAGAAAAGAACAACTCGCTAAGTTGAAAACCCAAAAGGGCGGCTTAGGCAAAAAAGAGCGTCTCGGCGGATTGAAAACCCGAAAGGGCGATCCAGGCAAAAATTAGAGACATAAAACAGAAAAAATTATCCTGATAAATTGAATACCCCACCTTGGGGCAATTTATGTAAAAATTAGGGATTATGGCAAGTAACTGCATTCTGTTGATCTTCAGTTTTGAAGACATTCTTGAGCACAACGGTCGATGTCGATTCATTGTCCCCAGCAGCTGCCAAAAGCATAGTGGATATCAAGAGTTGGTAGAATGATTAGTGATCATTGTATTCAATGTACCCCTTTTCCATGTAAATTACCATTTTCAACTTTGTAAAGATCTATAGAGTCTTGTCATTTACAGACTACCATTCCATTAAATAAAGTTGAGCTTTATCCAATTGTTTCTACTCTTAGTTATTTCAGCCAAATAGATTTAAATTTTAGTACGATCATTTTTTAAATTAATTTTTTTAAAAAATCAAAATCATTTCTCTTAAACATATAAAAGCATAAATTTTAAGCAATCGATTTCATTTTAAAGGAATATCAACAGTGGTTCGAAAGTAGTAGGCCCTAATTGCAGAGCATTATTTGGTTCTCCCCAAAGTAGTAGGCACATTTCTCTTTCATCCCCGACAGCATTATTCAGCACTCAGTGTTTGTTGATTTCTTTGGACGATTTTTGTTCGCCATTTCCTGGTGAGGTAGCCAACTGCGTTGGTTGATCAGTCCCCCGAGGAGTGTTTATTCCCCAGCCGATTTGGGTCTCCAGTGGAGTAAGAACAGTTTTTCTCAGCAGATCTCCTCCTTCCCTAGCTATGGTTGAGCTTTTGGGATGTTGATCTCTCTTCTCTCCAAGCAATTGTCTCCCTCTTTTGTGGATTGACCGAGAATTGTATCGATGATTCAAATCTGCGACACCTTTGTATCCTTTGCGATCGTTTTGTCAGCATAATCATCATATATGCATATACATATACGTATACATTCATATAATTTCATCATTTGCATCATCACACTTGTTGATTCATTCTTGTGATTTTAATTCTCTGTTATGGTGGTACTTTATCCCCATACAAGTTTGGTGTCTGTCCTCCTTCAATGGTAGAATGTCATCCCCTTAAGCAGAAAGACTTTAACCTTTCTCCTTTCCCCACTGAGTTACTTCCCCATGGATGATTTTTGCTTCAGCTTCCTCCCTAGTTGATTATCTGGATGGAACCACTCCCCTTGAGTTATATCCTCATTGGGTTAAGTCTTGATTGACTGTTTCTTTCTAGATCTTGCCTAGATAGATGCTTTAGGTCCCCTAAGAGTTTATTACCCAGTAACTGGTAATATTCTTCTTAGTTTTCAGTTTGTTACTTCTTGCCCAATACCCGGCAAAAGTAACCTCTTCTCTCCCCAGCGGATTCATTTTTTCATGTGTCCACAGGAAGTATATCCTTGATATGTTCATCCTAACCGATGACGGATATTTTCTTCCTGTGTTTTGAGTTTATCCTTGATATTATCATTTTGACCGGTGACGGATATTCTCTTTGATGGTATTCTACCCAGTAAAAATGTAGTTGTAATCCCTACATTTATTCCCCCAGAAATTTAATCCTTGATATGTTCATCCTAACCGATGACGGATTTTCTTCTTTTTGTGGTCTTCTGTCCAGTAACTGATAGTTGTAAATCCTGCTTTTCTCCCTTTTACAGAGTGTGTCCTTGCTATATTCATCCTAACCGGTGACGGATATTCTCTTTGATGGTATTCTATCCAGCATTCGATAGATGCAATTCCTATTCTTTTGTTCAGGTGGTTTATCCTTGATATTTTCATCCTAACCGATGACAGATATCCTCCTTAGCATCCCCAAACAAGTTTATCCTGGATATGTTCATCTTAACCTTTGAGTCTATCCTTGATATGTTCACCTTAATGAGTGACAAATATTCTCTCCCTGTGATCTTCTGCTCAGTAACCGGTAGTTGTAAATCCTATTTCTGTAGTTTTTCCCCAGCAAGTCTATTCTTACCCAGTAACCGGTAATGAATACACCCTCCTGGCGGCCCTCAGTGAGTCATCCTTAATATGTTTATCCTAACCGATGACAAGTGTCCTCTTTGTCAGATCTTTATTATCTCCTTACCCAGTAAAAAGTAGTGGATAATAGATTTTCGCTCCTCCTGTGTTGAAGTTTATTTCTTCCCCAGTTGAGTTGAGTGTGTATTTCTTTAGTGAAATCGTTTTTCCTGCATGATTCGAGTACTTCAGTTTTATTCTGATCTATTTGTTTCCCCTGCAGATGTCCTTTTGTTTCCCCGGCCGAGTCTTTCCATTTTTATGGAATTCCTCTAGTCCTCCAGCTATTTTAAGTCGTAGCCTAGCCTATGCACAACCTTCTTGTCCCCTCAGAGTCTCTGTCTCCCTAGTGAGTTTTCCTTATATGCTCATGCGGACCTTTAGTCTCTCTGATTTCTTTTCCTTTGTGGCAACATTTCCCCACAGAGGATTTGTTTTTTACATTCATATCACAAGCATCATGAGGTCTCTTAGGGACCAAAATTTGTTTCTATATGTTGTTATTTAAGCTCGTTCTACTGAGTCGAAGCGAAGATTTTAACCTTCACCTCCTCAGCTAGAACGTTCTTAAATAGGGGCAGCTGTAAGACCCCAATTTTGACCCTAATATCCCTTATGCCATCTTATCATATGCATTAGCATTGGGATCATACCTTGGTAGTCTCCTTACCCCTCTTTCATTGGGTTTGTTTTGGGAGAGATCACCAAGCACCATGTGATTGTACCATACTTGTATTTTATCATTTTACTAACCAAAATACCAAAAATATGTCTTTTCATTTGCCTAACTCTTTTGTAGGTAAGGCATGATCACCTTGATCTATCAAGTTCACATCTAGGGTTTACGACCCTCAATACTAAGAGGACAACGAAGGAATGATCCACAAGAGCTCTAAGCATCATATATGAGTCCCAATGATCTCTACATGTTATTTTGATCAAATATTCTTCAAGATTTTGAAATTGGTATGCCATGGAAACCCTAGTTCAACTGGGTATCTTGTGTAACTTCTTCAACAAACTTCCTCATCAATTGATCAAATTTCTCAAGGGGCACTTAAAAATTCATCATCTTATGCATATATGATCTACCATGAGCCTAAAAAGTCAAGAGAATTGCAAGTTAGCAAGTTGGTTGATGGTGGTTGACCAGATGAATTCATCTGATCAAAACTCGGTCTCCCTAGACCCTATCTCCTACAATTTTCATTATATGAAAATGATTCCAAGATCAAAGTTACTCTAAATGAAACTCTAAATAACTTTAATGTTAAGGTATAAAGCTAATTTTTCTTGGAAAGTAATTTTCTATGTTGAAACATTATAGGTCCTTTTGTCTAAACCATAATTTGAAAGTCAACTTCCCAAGGCCATAACTTTCTCAATTTCTATGAGATTAAAGATTTCCAAATTTCACAATCAAAATCAAGATGTCTACTTCAACTTTTATGTTTGGAGTGAAAGCTAAATCAACTTTTATGAGCATGTGATATGAGGACACATTATAGGTCATTTTGGACCAATACCATTGAACAAGTGATTTTCCTCAACTTCAAAAATGCATAACTCACTCATCCTAAATCCAAATGATGTCAAATTGGTGACCATTTTGAAGTTTTTTTGAAAGAGATACAACTTTGATGAATACACTTTTCTCATTTGAAGCTCACATAAAAAGTTAAGTAAGGTGGAATAATTGAATATGTGACTTGACACTTAGAAAATATTTTAACATGTTGAAATTTCCAAACTTCCACCTCAAAATGCACCATGATACAAGTTACAAATGGAAAATTGTTAAACATAAGAGTTGTTCCTCTTGATCTAAGCTTTCCAAAGAGTCTTAATTCATTCATTTCGGACTAAGTTTGATAGGTTTGTGCATGGTGTAAACAGACCTGTATCAGTTGGCAAAATCAAAGCTTCAAATGTTCCAACAAATTTGCCTTGCCATTCAAGCTTCATGCATACCTCATTTCAGTTGATTATGGACCTAAATGGATTGCTTCATGGGCCTACACACGCCCATGCAAGCATGTGCATTGCATTACCAAATTTGGAGAATTTTTCAAGTGTGCAAATAACACTTCTCATGGCTATAAATAGAGGTCCCCTACATCAATTCAAAGCACCCTGCGCGCCAGCTTTGCCCCCAACCTTCCAAACCCTCTCAATTCAAAGGAAAACCTGAGAAATTTCATTTAAAATTTGAGTTTGAATCTCACTGTTTGGAGATTAAAAAAATCCAGGATCCAAAGCTTTGCATTCTTCTTAAGTCACATCCACAAGCTCCATAAGCAAGATCAAGCACGAATTGAAGCAAGAGAGATCCATTTCTGCACAACATTGAAGGTAATTTTCCAGATTTTTCTTCTCTTCGATTCTCTCTTAATACTCATCAATTCTCTTGGATCCTTGGTTGTCTGAAGTCCTACCAATGTAGGCAAGAAGATTGAGTTGCTTTGAGGTCAAATCGAAGCAACTCAGTTGACACACCTCAAAATTAAACTCCACGTATCTCTCTATATATTTGGAGTTAGTTAAAATTGAGGTGATATTCGTGATCTACACCATTTTATCTTCAAGATCATGTCCTCTTTTTTCATTTATGATGTGGTGATGAATGAACCAGTCCGACCAGGGTCATCGGAGAAGATGACCGGCCTTTGACTCCGGCGATGCGCTGGAAGTGTTCAGAGCCATTAGATGAGTTTGAAATGTTTTAATTAGGAGCGTACATTGTGATTATCAGGCGTGTGGACGTTTGACTCAAGCGCATCATGGAACTCGCGCGCTCCACCACTTGATCTGCCACCTCAATTAATGAGGAAGATCACGTGGTCCACGTTTTTTTGATTATCTGATTTTATTTTTTATTCCTTTGATTTTCATTAATTCATATTAATTTTAATATTGATCCAAAAAATATGAGAGTTTCACCAATTTTTTATAAATAAAATCCTCTTTCATTTTCTGAATTAAAATTATTTTTTGGATCATTATTAATATTTTTCATGATTTTGTGAATATTTTTAATTGTTTAAAAATACTTTTAAGTCTCCAAAAATTCTGAATTTTTTTCTCCAAGGTCCTTTGACCTTGTTTGACCTATGATAAATCTCATGGCCATTTCTTTGGTGTTTTGATGAGGTTTTAGGAAATTAACCAGCCATATTTAATTTAATATTATTTTTAATATCTTTAATTGTTTAAATGTCAAACTAATTGTGTAGAGCCATTTTAATTGACTTTGTGAGTTTGACTTGTATTGTTGGGCCTTGGTCAAGGTTGATTTGACTTTGTTAGGTTAAGATCATTGGATTTAGGGGATTGATGGAATGTACATTCCATCTCCCAAAATGAATGAATGATCTTAATTTGGTAAAAGTCCTCCTTTGTCCAATTTGAGTTTGATCTATCCCCCCCCCCCCCTCTTCATCTTATTCCCCTTCTTTATGCATTCATGTCATGGACCTATGATATCTCAATATCCTAAGGCTAGTTGATTGCAAAATCAACATAAGTATGGATGAGATTAGGTCCCCCCATTTTGCATATTCTTTTTGTGTGTGGTATGTTTCATGAGCATAGTTCATCATACTATGTTTCTAACATGCATTAACACCAAAATTCTATTTCCCGGCCTCAAATAATTGTGACTTCTACATAAGTCCAATTACGATTGCTTAACATAGCGCTAAATTTTGATACAAAAGGTATAACATTCTAATTAGTGAGATTGTAAGTCTCCCCTCTTTCATGGTATTGTGTGGAAACTTTGCCTTTTTTCCTTCCTTTGGAAGATGTCTTGGTTAAAGGATCCATGCTTGTGATAAGTGGGTTGAGTGTTCTCCAAAGAATGACTTAAACAAAAGCAAAGCAAAAGCAATACTAACTTCTAACTCATTACCAAATAACATTTAATTTCAAGTCCTTTACTTTCAATACAATTCAATTTTGAAGCCTTATTCATTTGCCATTATTTATACCACTTTAATTGTTTATGTTAATGTCATCTTCACTTTGTCCACTTGTGTCGCATCCGCGAAAAACAACCGGCGGGCTAAAAACAAAACAACACAGAGCCGCCACCGTGCGTTATTTATCCCAAAAGAGGGAAAGGAAACGCTCGAAGTAAACCTGAGAAAAGCATGGTCTCGCGACCAAAGAGAATGGGATCAGGAGTCGGTTATGCGAAGGGAAGGTATTAGCACCCCTACGCATCCGTCGTACTCGACGGGATCCACGCTCAAAAGATAGAAAAAGGTTGCTAAAACAAACATCATACACACACACTGAAGACAACACAGATGGGGAAAGAGGGGAGAGGGCTCGCTAGGATATTGCATCCTATGCCTACGTATCTCATCTGGAACGAGAATCAGAGCTACCGTAGTTCGGCTCACGCACGCCGAAACAAGACACACACAAACACAAGCAAACTTGGAATCCGAACGCCAATCGCTGGACTTACATCAGATTCCGAACCAAACAAATACTCAGGATACGGACAGCCAATCGCTAGGCTTACATCCATATCCTGACACACAAGAGGGTTAACAAACAAACAAGTTACTAAGGAGTCAGGCACTCGAGCCTAGCAACTTTCAAGCAAACGAACACAAAAAGAAGAAAAGGGTGCCCGGAGAGACCTCGCACGGTCTCCTGCCTACGTACCTCATCTGGTATGAGGATCAGGGCGACGTAGTTCCCCTGAACGGGAAAGAAATTCCAACCAGATACAAAGGGAGACACACTACTAGGGAGCTGGACTCGAGCCTAGATGTTATCATGCATATCATCCCTAAGTTATGGTTTCTATCCTAACTTGCACAGGCAGCAAGCTAATCCTAAACAGGCAAAGCACAACATGCAAGCACAATCAAAACAAAGCGAATATTCACAATTAGCACACACTATACACAGATAGAGGTGGCTCAAACAAGGGTTAGGCTGCCAAAGCAAGCCAACTGTATCAGGTGATGTTAGCTCTTAACCCTAACATTGAGAGTTAGGGTGAAGCAGATGAAATGGGAAGTGAGGGGTGTGCCTCACAGCTCTTATCCCTGGCCAGGGAGAGCTTCAGACAAAGAAGTGTGGGTCCAGAAAGTGGGAACCCTTCTACACTTATGACACTGACTCAACTGTACAACTGTACAAGGATCTTGGGTTAGGATCCACAAGGCATCAACATGTGATGTGAGCCAAGGGATGACTCAACAGATTAGCAGGAGATGGATTGCACATCTCTTGTGTCTGCCAATTGCCTTAACAAAGGTCTTTTCCTGCTTGGGGACAAAGATAAACAAGCACAAGCATTGCCTCTTAAGGAGGACTTCAGACAGGTGCCTGGCCAAGTAACAGGCCAGGTCTTCCAGACTACATGGAGAAAAGAAATTCTACCTCAAATGGTTTATACAACCAAGCAACAGCACAAGAAAGTTCACAATGAACTATAGCAACTAAGGTACCTGAAATCAATCCAATATAATCAGTATACCAGACAAACAAAAGTCAAACAGAAAATTACAAGTCCACAGCGCAAACAGATAACAAGCATCAATGCACATAGGTGCAAGCCACAAGGCCTAAGCATAAGTCTCAATGCCTACAAAACAAACTCAAGTTAGTCATAAACAAGCAATAAACCAATCCTAATTGAGTGCACATCATCAAGCATAAGCAATTGTGCTCTTTGACCTGAAACAAAGCTCAAATGTGAGAACACAAACCACTAGTACAAGACTAGGGTCAAAATGGGAGCAATAAACCAAAACAGAACATGAAACTTATCAAAATTAAGATCAATCCAATAAGAATCAAATCCAAGTGGTTTCACATTCATATCATCAACCATCATCATTTCATGAGGCAAAGAGTACAAAGCATGCAATTTAGAACCTCATAGGACCAAACAGAAAGATCCAATTCAAATCAACTCACAAACATTTCAATAAATTCCCAAAAAATTCATGTCTAAACAGCATTAACAACATGATCTGCACACATAATTTCAGGCCATTTGGACAAAGGGAAGCAAGTCAATTAAATTCATCAAGCCAAAGCATACTCAAACAAGCTCATACAAGGCATTAAATCATGCATCAACTTCAAGCAATCATAAAACAGAATTGGCATAATATAAATGAACCAAATCAAAGCCATGACACAATTCAAGATGTCTATAATCACTCCACAAAATATCAAGTCCATCCAATACATATCAAGAATTTCACAAAACATTTAAGATCATGACTCACAAAAGGTCCACATTTGGTTGAACAGAAAGGAAATTCTCAAACAAATAGGAAATGCACTCAAAAATTCCAGAAAAATTCACAAGTGAACCTAACATCAAGGAGTATCAACATGCAAAAATTCAGCTCATTTCAAGTTCATATGGCAAGGCAAATAAAATCAAGAAGTCAAGTAAGACATGGTGTGACACAAATTGTCACACCTCTAAAGATCATAGCATATCTCACAATCCAGGAATGATAAAATCACAAACTAAAATCCAAAATGTCCATTAAGGTCTCTAGAATAAGCATACAAAATTTAAAGAATTTTGGATTAGGCATCATCATTTCATAATCAAAACATCAAGCAAGGTACATGAAAGAACACATCTAAACAAACCCTAGCCAAAACAGAAATCCACATGTGCACAATTTTAATAAAAATCACCAAAAAATAGTAGAGATTGTAAGGATCATGGCACAAAAAAATTCATCTCAATTGGATTATTAATCAAGAAGTTATGGAATTTTGAATGAGGAAAAAAAATAAAAAAATGAATGGAGAGGCATGGTGAAATATGTGTAGCATATGATGAAAAATGAATATCAAAATGTGGAAATGTCATGGCCAGGACTCGAAGTATGTCCACATTTGAAAACTAGCGCGCGCTAACACCTATAGACATGCACAGTAGCGCTATTTTGGATCAAAACATGGAAATCTGGAAAATATTTCAAGCTTCATACGCGTTCTTCATCAAAACCTAACTCAAGAACTTTTTGTCATGAAAATGGACAAACCATACATCATTGGAAAGCTCCTCTAATGTACATCACGAATCCATGATCAATTAAGCTTAATTCGTTCTAGATTAAAAGAATCAAAGCAAAACATTATCACATATCAAAGTTCAAACCAATGTAACTTTCTCATTTCTCAACCAAATTTAATGATTCCAATTGCAGATCACTCTACTAAGCAAGATCTATCCAAATCATATATCAATTGCAAGAATCATTAAATTCGAAAACTCACCTTCAAGAATTGCAGATGTTGAAAACGCGCGTTTCAGGCCTTGTAGGTGCAAAACAGCAGCTCAATAATGATAAGGAAGACGAATGGATGCAAGGCCTTGGCTCAATAGTGCTTGATTTGCTCAGAAATTCGAATTGCCATGGATGGAGCTCACTTTGACAGTTCCAAATTCCTCAAGATTTCTCCAAAATTTTGCTTCAAATAGCTTCCATTATGCATGTAGATGAAGAATTGATGAAGATCTTGGCAAGGCTTTTGAAGAAAATTGCAAAAAAAATGAGAGAAGAAGATGAAGAATTTTGTGATTTTCAGATCTAGATCTTGATTCTCTTATGGTTAATCAGAAAACAGTTACAATTTAGTTTATATATGCATTGTTAATGATGTTCACTAATCATGATTAGTGTAATTACAAAGGATTAGTGAAAATGCAAGTTTCATGCTAAATGGTAATTGACCAATCCACCCTCACTTGTGCAAAACCAATGTAACAGCAGAATTTCTGGTTTTGAGCAAGTTTCAAATGATATTTGTGAGCTAATGCAAGTGGAAATATGTGAAAACAATGAATATTTTACAAAATGACCTTTTTCCCTCCACTTTTCAAAATTGATTCACTTGAAAATGCACTTTTTGTGTGAGCCAAATTCATGAAATGTAATGCTTGTTTTGGATAGAGGACATCAAAATAATTTTGCTCAAAAAAGTCTCACTCCATTTGGCCTTGTGAATCAAAAGTTATGCAACTTTGAAATTCAACTTTTTTGGACAATGATTTGATCATAACTTGCCAACCACAAATGAGAAATTCATGTTCTTGGACTTTTTGGAAAGGTGAGAGCAAGATCTACAACTTTCATGTTGGACAAAATTTCATTTGAAGCATTTTTGGACATGTAATTTTGAGGAGAAAACCTTTCCATTTTTGGCAAATTTGAATTACAAGTCACTTTCTATTTTTGGAAAGTTTTCATCTGACTTTATTTTCTTCATTCTTGATGTTTGAAATGTCAAATGAAACTTGTTTGGACATGAATGAAGTGTCTCTAACTCTCTCCCACCTCCAAATCCATTAGTTGACCACAGTTGACCACAGTTGACTTTTTCTGACTGATAGATGAATTTGCCATGCACTGATGATCTTGAGCTTCATTCTCCTGATGAAATGGCTCAAACATGAAACCCTAGCTTCCATAAGCTCAATAAAATCCTATGATGATCTCCATATCCATTGAAAACCTCATCTTGTTCACAAGCCCTGATTGGCACCATGCAGATGATTAGGGTTGACCAGAGGTCAAAACCCTAATCCCAAGGTATCTGATCAAGCATGATGAATCTCTTGGTGATGAAAAAACCATGATGATGATGATGTACCATTTCAACCAAGATGATGCTCAATCTCCTTGAGGAACCATGAAACCCTAATTTGAATCACACATCCTCAGATGGTCAATGATCAATCCAATGAAACCCTAGCTTGAATCTCAACCTCTTTATCTTCTGATCAAGACCTAGGAGGATGACTTGCTTGATGTAGCCACATGATATGCAAAGATGCAAATGACTAATGACCTAAAAGATGCAATACAATATGTTAAGCTAGTCCCAAGAGAGGAGGGCAAATTTTGAGGTGTTACAGCTGCCCCTATTCAATCCACTGTGAACCTGTCGATATGAACAGCCTCGGCTTTCAGATGATCAGGGTGAAGAGTGATTGAATACCAAGAACAGATGAACAATTTGCGCTCTGATGGGAAAATAATTAACAGTGCCTGTCAGAATCGGCAAAGAAACAATCTTGAAAGAAAAAATCATCCGTCTGGTACGGAGAAAGTCGGCCTGATCACCGAAACTGAATGTTGACCTGGATACCAAAATAAATGGTAACGCAGGGATACCCATGGCCTGAACACCACATCCGCTGGGGATTATCACCTCTTTTTAATTCTTTTTCTTGAACCCCGAAATTTTCCTTTTTTCGTTTTCTTGAACCCTAAAATTTTCTTTCGCGCAAATGATCCCGGATCACTGCATTTGAACCCCGACATCTTGTTTGCCAAAATAATGAACCCCATTCTCCATTTGAACCCCTAGTCGCCTGACGATAACTTGTGATCGCCATTGTGAACCCCGTTCTCCAGAAAATGCCTCAACATTTCCCTTTCTCCAATTGAACCCCGCTCTCCAGAAAATGTCTCAACATTTCCCTTTCGCCGTTTGAACCCCATTCTCCGCTTTCTTGTGATAATTCCGCTGGCAACGTCGGAAATAACACCAAACACCACTCTGAGGGCGACATATCAGAGGGTATACCTTCACAAAAGGAAGGTAACATGTGCATCTCTTCCTCAGAAGACACCCATAACGACCTCCATTGGCCTCAGCCAAAGTCTAAGGTGACACATGAACAAAAGATAATCCTGAGGACCTCATCCCGGATACAATCTTCAACTCCAATCTCCATTTGGACCCCGATCTCCAGAAAATGTCTCAACATTTCCCTTTCTCCGTTTGAACCCCGATTGTCGCGCTGATCGCGTAACGTCCTTTGATTTTATTTCCATCTCCGCCCGACGGAAAAATTTCCTCCAGTATCGCACTACTGGGGAACATTGCCTATCTGACACCAGGATGTTAAACTCCTCAGAGTAACACCTTCACCATCCGGTGAAACCAAATCTCAAACGGTAACCACGGCTTGAGTCGCGTTGATCGCGTCACGATATTACTCTCTTCAGAGTAACTCTTCCAACTTCATTTCCATCTCTGTCCGACGGAAAAGTTCCTCCCAATATCGTACTACTGGGGAAGTACTGTTGATAAACAACGGTGTCAAACTCCTCGGAGCAACACCCTCACCCTCAGGCAACCACTTCTCAAACGATAACCACGGTCTGAGACTAGCTCATGCTTGCAATAATGATGCATGATATTCTTTTCAGCGTAATGCTCCACAATTATGGAAATGCTACGCGATTTATTATGCATTATGCTATGCTTATTTTTTTCATGATGAATGTATAAAAAGTATCCCCCTCAAGGGACTCTCCTGAGGTGCTCGAGACACTCTGCTGAGGAACTTGCCAACACTTCAACCTCCACCCTGCTGGGGAATAGCACTGCTGCTGGGAAAAAGGAAACCCTTGCTGGGGATAACCTCCTTTGCACTCGGTCCGCTTGGGGACATCGCTGGGGATAAGAACCACCAACGCACTCTGTGGGGAAACAACGGTCTTTGACTTGCTGGGGATGCAACACTCCAGACTCTGTTTGGGGAGACACCTCCCACAGATACCTCTGCTGGGAAACAGCAACCTTCAGGCCTAGCTGCTGGGGAAGTATTAATCTAAAACCTGCTGGGGATAACCATCCTGACCCTGCTAGGGAAGCCACCGACCTTGAATCTGCTGGGGAATTAGTCCTCACGACTCTGCTTGGAGAGATAAGGAAACTCTGGTACTGAACACCCTTCGACTCGTCGAACCACGGTATTCATATCCAACTCCCATGTCAGCTTTCCAATTTTGAGAACTCCCAGACTCGTCTGGACTTTTCTGATTCATCACCTTGTATTCCCAACCGCATCGTACTCGACGGAGAACGAACTCCTGGGATTTATACAAACTTTTCAATCTTCCGACTTTGAAGAGTCTTCTTGATTAATTCTCAAGGATCATCGTACGTCCTTTCGTCGCCTCTTTTTCACCGTTCTTCTATTCACTCGTCCCTGATTGGACTCCATGGGGATTGTTTCGTCAAAAGCTTCCACATCACAACCTGCAAGTGAGTGAAAAATATCTAACAGCACCTGTAAAAGAGATCGTTAGATAAAACCGTGCCCCGGGCGTGTCAAGATTTCAACACTTGGGTCACTCAACCTTCCAAATAAGATTTCAAGCTTCAATCTTATAAGCATGCATTGGAAGGGACCTGTATGTCTTAAAATGCAAAATTCTTTATCAAAATAATCGGATGTTTTAGCAATCAAAGCGGTAATGAAAAACAAAAAACAATTTTTTTTGACTGAATATGCATTTTATTGATTGAAAAAGTGTGGCTCAAATGAGCAATACAAAGGAAGCAATCCCTGAAAAGAGGTAATTGCACACAAAAGGAAAAATCTATCCTAATGGCAATGTGAAACCACGATCTCATCGAGTTCCAACTCGGTTACACCCCCTATGTCCTCAGACTTTCCTCGCTTTCTGCCTTCTGAACAAGACGATTCCGATTGATCCCTACCGGGGATTATCCATGATGCCTTAACCAAAGCACAAATGATCATGCTGGACGCAGTTATTCGTTTCAACCCCTCTTTTGCCTGGACCGCCCTTTCAGGTTTTCAGTCCACCGGGATACCCTTTTTTGCCCAAGTCGCCTTTTCAGGTTTTCGACTTGCCGGGTGTACAGTTTTTTTCTTTTTATCCCTAACTTTTGTCCGAACCTTTTCATTCTGTTTTCGGTTCGCCGGAATGCCCATTTTTGCCTGGACTATTTTCTTCTTTTCGTCCAGCGGGTCTCTTTATACGAAGTATTTTTTAACTGCGTCCGCACTCACAGGGGATGGAAAATCTTCGCCATCCATGGTCGTTAACAACAAGGCTCTGTCTGAGAAAACCTTCTTGACCATGAATGGACATTCATAACTGTCTATCCATTTGCCCCACGATCGTTTTGAGGAGGAAGGATCCTTTTCAGCACCATATCACCTACGTGATACACACGAGGTCGCACCTTTCTGTCAAAAGCACGCTTCATCCGCTGCTGGTATAACTGCCCATGACAGATGGCTGCCAGCCTCTTTTCTTCAATCAGGCTCAACTCTTCGTACCGAGTCCTTACCCATTCAGCCCCTTGCAATTTCACGTCCATCAGGACTCTCAAAGAGGGAATCTAGACCTCAATCGGTAATACGGCTTCCATTCCATATACCAACGAGAAAGGCTTTTGCCCCAGTAGGCTCACGCACCGAGGTTCGATACCCAGGATACCAGCTTCATACTTAATCACACCGTCGGTGCATTCAAATGCTAGTCAGGCAGCACAAGGAATGTGGGATCTCTTCGGCGCAACCAGAACGGCACCAACTCCGCTTCCATTCATGTTAATGGGCCCATCAGACATCAGAATCCGTTCGGATTTAGGGCCAGGCCCCTCCTCCGGGATCGGTTCCTCACAATCTTTTGATTTGAGCACCTCGAGATGTCCTCATCAGGGAACTCAAACATCATCAGTTGATAATCCTCCACGGGTTGTTAGGCGAGGTAATCAGACAATACATTCCCCTTGATTGCCTTCTGAAAGCTGCACTGAATATCGCATTCGGTCAGAATCACTTGCCATCCCGCAACCCGTCTGGTCAATGCTGGCTTTTCAGATATGTACTTGATCAGATCCATCTTGGAAATCCACAAAGTGGTATGAACCAGCATACACTGTCTCAATCGGCGAGCAGCCTATGCCAAAGTACAACAAGTTTTCTCGAGCAGTGAATGTATTGTTTCACAGTCGGTAAACTTTTTGCTAAGGTAAATTGCATGCTCTTTTCGACAAGACTCGTCATGCTGACCCAATGCCCCTCGTAGACCCCTCGAAGGCCATCAAGTACAAACTTACCCTTGCTCCTTCCACAGGAGGTATCAGAATCAGAGGTTCCTGCAACTTATTCTTTTATTCTTTCAATGCCCCTTGGTCATCATTATTTCACCTGACCGTTTGATCTCTTTTTTTTCAACAACTTGAGTATAGGCTCACACGTGGCTGTTAGAGGAGATGTGAACCATGACATGTAGTTCAATCTACCCAGAAGACCACGAACCTCTCTTTCCATTCTCGGTTCAGGCATTTCTTATTTTGTGTTTTTTTTTTTTTTTTTTTTTTTAGCAGGATCGACCTCGATTCCTCTCTTACAATGAACCCCAGCAGCTTATCGGCCCGCACTCTGATAGTGCACTTAACAGGGCTACCTCGTGGCATATCCTGACACGACCAGGCGAATGTATCCACATGCTCTTTCAACAGGGCTACCATTCTGCTTTCGACTCGCCTCTGACGCGGCCCCAACTTTCATTTCTTTTCTGACCTCGGCGGTATACTGGTTAACAATCTCAACTCGCTCTTCCTGCGGCTGAATCACCTTCTCCTCTTGTTTTGACAACCTGGCTAATTCCAGCAGATCACAATCTTCTTTGCCTTCTTCTTCGGCATGATAGATCGGATTGTCGAAGTCATATGAGGTGTAACCAAATTGTTGTCAATGAGATCCGGAGAATTACTTTTCAAAGTCGGAACGAGCCAAAACGCAAGGAAAGAAAAATGAAAACAAACATTGCCATTTTTATTTGTTTTTTAAACTGCAAGAATAAATGAAAAGCACGGAACACCGCTTTTAATTGAAAAACATCCATTTATTTATGATGCAAAATGTTGCAAAATGAAACATGAGGTGGCCCTTACAATGAACCATTACGTTTCGGGCAAAACGTAAGGCTTTCATGTAGATAAAATTTAAACAGAAATTATTACTCTTCCGGACGAGTGACCGTGATGATCTTTTCAGCCTTCCAGTTCTGGATTCCCATCCCTGGCGCGCACGGTTTTATCCAACCATCAAACTCGCAGTCACTGTCAGTCTCTTCACCTACCGCACAGGCGTGATCCGAATCTTCAGCAATTGCACTCACCATCGCTTGACCATGCGCCGACATGGGATTAGCATTAACATTCGGAGATGGTGCAAAATTGATGGCCTTGGAGTCTACCAGATCCTGGACAACATGCTTAAAAGCTCTACAGCCCTCAATGTTATGCCCTGGTGTACCAGAATGGAATTCACACTGGGCGTTCTCATCATAATTAGGAGGCCTCTGATCTGATCTTAATGGAACCATCGTCCTTGGCTGAACCAACCCAAGATCCATCAACTTCTTAAACAAAACAACATATGTCACGGGCGACTTATCGAACTGACGATCAATCCTTTTTCCCCTCACTTGGTACCCGGCTCTCTGTTGAGGTGGCTGATGTTGCTGTCGTACTGACTGATTACCAGCAGGGGTAGTTACCGCAGCAGTGTGCTGGTAGTAACGATCCCTACCGTGTCCTCTCTGGGCATACACAACACTTGATTCACCCTCATTTTTACGCTGACCATTTCCGAAGGGCTTCTTCGATCCTGATGACGAAGCATTTCCCTGTATTTTCCCCATTCTCAGCCAACTTTCTATCCTTTCTCCAGCCACAACTATGTCGGCAAAATTGGTAACCGGGCATCCAACCATTCTCTCAGCAAAGGTCCCCTGCAGGGTACCCATAAAGAGATCAGACATCCCCCTGTCCACCAATGGAGGTTGCACCCTGGCAGCCAACTCCCTCCACCTTTGAGCGTATTCTTTAAACCCCTCACTTGACTTCTGAGACATACCCTGCAGCTGGGTACGACTAGGAGCCATGTCAGCATTGAATTGGTATTGTTTAAAGAAGGCATCGCCAAGATCCTGCCAGCTTTTGATATCAGAAGATTTCAGCTTGGTATACCATTCCAAGGATCCTCCAGACAGACTGTCTTGGAAGAAGTACATCCAAAGCTTTTGATCCATAGTGTATGCAGAGATCTTGCGGATGAAGGCTTAAAGATGAGTTTCTGGGCAGGAACTTCCATTATATTTGTCAAATGAGGGCGCCTTGAACTTCTGTGGGATCACAATCCCCTCGACTAGCCCCATGTTTGACATGTTTACAACACCGGGAGTGGCATAACTCTCCAAAGCTCTAATCTTTTCAGCCAGCAACTGAATCTCCTTATTCTGTGGTTGGGCACCGTACTGACCAAACGGTTTGTTGTGCATAGAGAACTGATCAGCTTCTCGGTCTTCCTCTCTGTCATCATCAACCCCAAAGAATGGAGGAAACAGGCTATCCTTCAGATTAGGACCCATCGGACCAGGTTGACCCCCTGTAGCAGCACCAAAGCCGGCAGCATTATTCACTATACCCACAGTTGTTCTTTTTCCACCATCTCTAGAACCACCCAGCCCCTGGTTGGAGACACCATCCAGGTTTACAGCACTATTAGCAGCGGAAGCCCGCTCGAGCTTCTCAACTTTGTCAGCCAAAGCTTTCTGACCAACTGCAAAACCCTGCATGATGTTGATCAGTTTGCTCATTTTATCCTTCAGCTCGAGAATATCTGAATTAGGGAGATCCATCAGTCTGGGAGTGTTGCGTCTGGTGAAATATCTGTGAGGGCGTGTTGAGTGCAAAGGTACAACTCTACGAGCACGAGCAATGATTCCTGAAACAATCAAGCACGTTAGAACTGATACCTGCAAAATAAAACACAAGTTATTATGATCATGCATGAATGCAGTGTTCATCCACATGAGGAACACTTTATCTCTCGATCCTGGCTTCATCGAGACAGATAATAATCCAGCAGCAATATTCTGATATTCAGCATTTGATTTCATCATACAGATCAGAGATATATGATTTAGCATTATACCCCCAACCATGTGTGTGTTGTGCGGGTGCATACGGTAAAGCAAATAAAGCTTGAAGATCAACCACTGAATGAAAACAACCATCACATAGCAAAATGCACAATAAGCGCCATAGTCATACATCACAGCTGATATAAATAAAATACAATCTTCCAGAATCAGAAAGGAAATACAAGCAAATGAATTCCGTCAACAAGCCTGACGGTAATCCACACAAATGATAAAGGTCTAGCCTGATGAGGGTCCCACAGAAGGCCCTATATCATCAACCATCTTTGCGAACTCTGCGGCGAACCTGAGCTCGGTGTTCTCCTGCTGTAATCTCCCCACCTCCTTCTGGTGAATCTTCATCTGCCTGAAGTAATGATCTCTCTCAGCAATGTAATGATCTCTCTCGGCGGTGATCTTCATTTTCTCTGCTTCCCATTCCGCAGCAAGGACTCTGGCTCTGGCATCTCTCTGATCTCTCACGAGGATTTGCCTCCTCTTCTGATCTTCAATGACCCTGGCAGCTCTGGCTAGCTTCTCCTTAGTGATGTCGTGCTCCTTTGTGGATGACGCTAAGGCTTGGCTGATCTTCCCATAGTAAGCAGTATCCATCTCAAAGCGTTTTGCTTCCAGGGCATGTCGCTTATCCTGATCTTCCATCTTCACTCTAATCTCCTGATTAGACATCTGAATGCGAGCAACACTCATCTCCAATTCAGATTTCTCCGCAAGCAACTGATCTCTGGCTCTCTTCATCTCGAGGAATTCTTCCATACTGACAGAAGAACGCGGACCCTCAATCAAAGGACACCAAGGATCACCTCCAGGAAATGGTAGATGTGTGATCTCAATCCTCTTCCGAAGCCAATCATCAAATAGAGGAAAATACAGGTTGTTGACCTTGCCATAAGGAACTTTGCCCTTTCTCTGAATGTCACGCCACTCATCCAACACTTGTCTCAACTTGGCCTGATTGCCCTCAATCGGGAAGTAAAAGGACTCCTGGATCTCTCGCCCGAGAGGAGGACCCTCCACAGCAAACCCCATCTGTCTCCTAAGAAGCACCGGGTTGTAATTGATGCAACCCTGAACTCCTACAAGAGGCACATTGGGAAGACTCCCACAACTGTATATGAAATCCCGTCCAGCCATACCATTATGAGTCCACGCTATATCAGCAGCCCGCAAACCCATCAACCTGACTGACCACTTGATCGTGGGATCCAGAAAAGCAAAAGCACCTCGGGAAGGCAAATACCCCATAAACCATCTGAATAGCATCTGAGCACAACATCGGATCAGTCCCCCACGCCGCTTCTCGTTCCTGTTATGAACCGAGTAGTAAACATCTCCAATAAGGGTAGGAATGGGATTCCTCTGCACAAACAATCTGATAGCATTATGGTCCACAAAGCTCTTCTGATTCGGAAACAGAATGGTCCCATAAATGCTCACAGCAATCAAAGCACATACCGTTTTCCAATTACCCGTAGCAGCATGTTCCTTGGCTTTGGCCTCCAAGAAACCCAAATGAAAACCCGGTAATTTTCCTTTCTCCTTCAAACCCTCCTTGACCATCTCCGGACTCAAATAAAGAGCACGGGAAATCCCAAGGATGTCAGGCTCTCCCCTAATGGCACAGAAAGGAATCTGATCTCGGATCTGCATACCCAGAATACTAGCATAGTCCTCCATCAGTGGCCCCAACAAGTAATCCGGAAACACAAAACACCTCAAGCCCGGGTCATAAAACTGGAGAAGAGTATGAATGGCGCTTCTGTCACTGTCAGTGAGTTTGAAAACCATCTTCAGAATACCACCGTATGACTCTCTGAACATCCCCACATGGTCGGGCGTAATCAATGCTATCATATCTCTCAGCACACCAATCTCTGGGTCGAAGAAGCTGTAGACAACATCGTGTTTCAAACCGGTCCTCATGTCTGAGCAAGGAGTCTCTCAACCAGGATCTCGATCAAAAATGTCCCTGCATATGGATAAACATGTGTTAGATGCAGATAAATGCAAAATGTGATGATGCTGATGAATGAATGCAATGCATTGCCATCCTCCAAGTCATCTGATCATCTGTTGCCCTGAGTCACAGCCCTGATTTTTGAACTGATCACAACCATCTGAAGGAATATATAACCCCAAATCCAACTCAAGGGTTCCGAAATAAACGGAACTGAAAGATACATCATCATCATCATCAGACAATCTCTGAGCAGATAACCACAAGAACCTCTGAATCGACCCGGGGAATCCTGAAATAAACGGATCCCCACTGATAAATATCACAGATGGAACTCCGGCGTCTCTGAAATAAATGGCCATAAATCCGACTTATAAATAGGACTCTGATCAATGGAACCATTAGTCACCATCAAAGTCACCATCTGAACATGCATCTGTAAGAATCACCCTCCCCTCACAGGTAAATTCTAATCAGGTCATCCTAAGGCGGATAATAGTCTCGACAATCGGGAAGAGATACTCAATGGGTTTGCCCTTTCGGGTGTGCCATTGTAGCTCCCTTAAGATCGTCTAAACCAAAGATCCGGGAAATGATCGGTCACCAGAGTCAATAGTCCAGATGAAGTCACTCAACCAAAGTGGATACTCCACAAAGGAAAAGTTCCCTCAAAAGAACCTCGTCCAGCTTGTGGTACATCACGTTGCCAAACACATGTTGACCTAACATGAAGGAGGCAACATGAGACCACACTAATCCTAGGTGTATACTCGGGCCTGGGTTTTAGCCCCACTCAGAACACCCACCCCAAAACAGAGGAACCACCTGTACAGAGGACAGCAACATGATAGTATGATGCATGCAAATATTTATGCAAATATATACACAACAGAATAATAAATGCAATAAATAGAGCACAAGCAACCTAAACTATCCTAGAACGCTAGGAGAGACTCTCTTAGGGAAGATGGACCAGTAATAGGTCAACTTCAGAGTCCCCAGCAGAGTCGCCTGTTGTCGCATCCCCGAAAAACAACCGGCGGGCTAAAAACAAAACAACACAGAGCCGCCACCGTGCGTTATTTATCCCAAAAGAGGGAAAGGAAACGCTCGAAGTAAACCTGGGAAAAGCATGGTCTCGCGACCAAAGAGAATGGGATCGGGAGTCGGTTATGCGAAGGGAAGGTATTAGCACCCCTACGCATCCGTCGTACTCGACGGGATCCACGCTCAAAAGATAGAAAAAGGTTGCTAAAACAAACATCATACACACACACTGAAGATAACACAGATGGGGAAAGAGGGGAGAGGGCTCGCTAGGATATCGCATCCTATGCCTACGTATCTCATCTGGAACGAGAATCAGAGCTGTCGTAGTTCGGCTCACGCACGCCGAAACAAGACACACACAAACACAGGCAAACTTGGAATCCGAACGCCAATCGCTGGACTTACATCAGATTCCAAACCAAACAAATACTCAGGATACGGACAGCCAATCGCTGGGCTTACATCCATATCCTGACACACAAGAGGGTTAACAAACAAACAAGTTACTAAGGAGTCAGGCACTCAAGCCTAGCAACTGTCAAGCAAACGCACACAAAAAGAAGAAAAGGGTGCCCGGAGAGACCTCGCACGGTCTCCTGCCTACGTACCTCATCTGGTATGAGGATCAGGGCGACGTAGTTCCCCTGAACGGGAAAGAAATTCCAACCAGATACAAAGGGAGACACACTACTAGGGAGCTGGACTCGAGCCTAGATGTTATCATGCATATCATCCCTAAGTTATGGTTTCTATCCTAACTTGCATAGGCAGCAAGCTAATCCTAAACAGGAAAAGCACAGCATGCAAGCACAATCAAAACAAAGCGAATATTCACAATCAGCACACACTATACACAGACAGAGGTGGCTCAAACAAGGGTTAGGCTGCCAAAGCAAGCCAACTGTATCAGGTGATGTTAGCTCTTAACCCTAACATTGAGAGTTAGGGTGAAGCAGATGAAATGGGAAGTGAGGGGTGTGCCTCACAGCTCTTATCCCTGGCCAGGGAGAGGTTCAGACAAAGAAGTGTGGGTTCAGAAAGTGGGAACCCTTCTACACTTATGACACTGACTCAACTGTACAACTGTACAAGGATCTTGGGTTAGGATATACAAGGCATCAACATGTGATGTGAGCCAAGGGATGACTCAACAGATTAGCAGGAGATGGATTGCACATCTCTTGTGTCTGCCAATTGCCTTAACAAAGGTCTTTTCCTGCTTGGGGACAAAGATAAACAAGCACAAGCATTGCCTCTTAAGGAGGACTTCAGACAGGTGCCTGGCCAAGTAACAGGCAGGTCTTCCAGACTACATGGAGAAAAGAAATTCTACCTCAAATGGTTTATACAACCAAGCAACAGCACAAGCAAGTTCACAATGAACTATAGCAACTAAGGTACCTGAAATAAATCCAATATAATCAGTATACCAGACAAACAAAAGTCAAACAGAAAATTACAAGTCCACAACACAAACAGATAACAAGCATCAATGCACATAGGTGCAAGCCACAAGGCCTAAGCATAAGTCTCAATGCCTACAAAACAAACTCAAGTTAGTCATAAACAAGCAATAAACCAATCCTAATTGAGTGCACATCATCAAGCATAAGCAATTGTGCTCTTTGACCTGAAACAAAGCTCAAATGTGAGAACACAAACCACTAGTACAAGACTAGGGTCAAAATGGGAGCAATAAACCAAAACAGAACATGAAACTTATCAAAAATCAAGATCAATCCAATAAGAATCAAATCCAAGTGGTTTCACATTCATATCATCAACCATCATCATTTCATGAGGCAAAGAGTACAAAGCATGCAATTTAGAACCTCATAGGACCAAACAGAAAGATCCAATTCAAATCAACTCACAAACATTTCAATAAATTCCCAAAAAAATCATGTCTAAACAGCATTAACAACATGATCTAAACACCAAATTTCAGGCCATTTGGACAAAGGGAAGCAAGTCAATTAAATTCATCAAGCCAAAGCATACTCAAACAAGCTCATACAAGGCATTAAATCATGCATCAACTTCAAGCAATCATAAAACAGAATTGGCATAAGATAAATGAACCAAATCAAAGCCATGACACACTTCAAGATTTCTATAATCACTCCACAAATTTCAAGTCCATCCAATACATATCAAGAATTTCACAAAACATTTAAGATCATGACTCATAAAAGGTCCACATTTGGTCGAACAGAAAGGAAATTCTCAAAAAAATAGGAAATGCACTCAAAAATTCCAGAAAAATTCACAAGTGAACCTAACATCCAGGAGTATAAACATACAAAAATTCAGCTCATTTCAAGTTCATATGGCAAGGAAAATAAAATCAAGAAGTCAAGTAAGACATGGTGTGACACAAATTGTCACACCTCTAAAGATCATAGCATATCTCACAATCCAGGAATGATAAAATCACAAACTAAAAGCCAAAATGTCCATTAAGGTCTCTAGAATAAGCATGCAAAATTTAAAGAATTTTGGATTAGGCATCATCATTTCATAATCAAAACATCAAGCAAGGTACATGAAAGAACACATCTAAACAAACCCTAGCCAAAACAGAAATCCACATGTGCACAATTTTAATAAAAATCACCAAAAAATAGTAGAGATTGTAAGGATCATGGCACAAAAAAATTCATCTCAATTGGATTATTAATCAAGAAGTTATGGAATTTTGAATGAGGAAAAAAAATAAAAAAATGAATGGAGAGGCATGGTGAAATATGTGTAGCATATGATGAAAAATGAATGTCAAAATGTGGAAATGTCATGGCCAGGACTCGAAGTATGTCCACATTTGAAAACTAGCGCACGCTAACACCTAGAGACATGCACAATAGCGCTATTTTGGATCAAAACATGGAAATCTGGAAAATATTTCAAGCTTCATACGCGTTCTTCATCAAAACCTAACTCAAGAACTTTTTGTCATGAAAATGGACAAACCATACATCATTGGAAAGCTCCTCTAATGTACATCACGAATCCATGATCAATTAAGCTTAATTCGTTCTAGATTAAAAGAATTGAAGCAAAACATTATCACATATCAAAGTTCAAACCAATGTAACTTTCTCATTTCTCAACCAAATTTAATGATTCCAATTGCAGATCACTCTACTAAGCAAGATCTATCCAAATCATATATCAATTGCAAGAATCATTAAATTCGAAAACTCACCTTCAAGAATTGCAGATGTTGAAAACGTGCGTTTCAGGCCTTGTAGGTGCAAAACAGCAGCTCAATAATGATAAGGAAGACGAATGGATGCAAGGCCTTGGCTCAATAGTGCTTGATTTGCTCAGAAATTCGAATTGCCATGGATGGAGCTCACTTTGACAGTTCCAAATTCCTCAAGATTTCTCCAAAATTTTGCTTCAAATAGCTTCCATTATGCATGTAGATGAAGAATTGATGAAGATCTTGGCAAGGCTTTTGAAGAAAATTGCAAAAAAAATGAGAGAAGAAGATGAAGAATTTTGTGATTTTTAGATCTAGATCTTGATTCTGTTATGGTTAATCAGAAAACAGTTACAATTTAGTTTATATATGCATTGTTAATGATGTTCACTAATCATGTATAGTGTAATTACAAAGGATTAGTGAAAATGCAAGTTTCATGCTAAATGGTAATTGACCAATCCACCCTTACTTGTGCAAAACCAATGTAACAGCAGAATTTCTGGTTTTGAGCAAGTTTCAAATGATATTTGTGAGCTAATGCAAGTGGAAATATGTGAAAACAATGAATATTTTGCAAAATGACCTTTTCCCCTCCACTTTTCAAAATTGATTCACTTGAAAAATGCACTTTTTGTGTGAGCCAAATTCATGAAATGTAATGCTTATTTTGGATAGAGGACATCAAAAGAATTTTGCTCAAAAAAGTCTCACTCCATTTGGCCTTGTGAATCAAAAGTTATGCAACTTTGAAATTCAACTTTTTTGGACAATGATTTGATCATAACTTGCCAACCACAAATGAGAAATTCATGTTCTTGGACTTTTTGGAAAGGTGAGAGCAAGATATACAACTTTCGTGTTGGACAAAATTTCATTTGAAGCATTTTTGGACATGTAATTTTGAGGAGAAAACCTTTTCATTTTTGGCAAATTTGAATTACAAGTCACTTTCTATTTTTGGAAAGTTTTCATCTGACTTTATTTTCTTCATTCTTGATGTTTGAAATGTCAAATGAAACTTGTTTGGACATGAATGAAGTGTCTCTAACTCTCTCCCACCTCCAAATCTATCAGTTGACCATAGTTGACCACAGTTGACTTTTTCTGACTGATAGATGAATTTGCCATGCACTGATGATCTTGAGCTTCATTCTCCTGATGAAATGGCTCAAACATGAAACCCTAGCTTCCATAAGCTCAATAAAATCCTATGATGATCTCCATATCCATTGAAAACCTCATCTTGTTCACAAGCCCTGATTGGCACCATGTAGATGATTAGGGTTGACCAGAGGTCAAAACCCTAATCCCAAGGTATCTGATCAAGCATGATGAATCTCTTGGTGATGACAAAACCATGATGATGATGATGATGTACCATTTCAACCAAGATGATGCTCAATCTCCTTGAGGAACCATGAAACCCTAATTTGAATCACACATCCTCAGATGGTCAATGATCAATCCAATGAAACCCTAGCTTGAATCTCAACCTCTTTATCTTCTGATCAAGACCTAGGAGTATGACTTGCTTGATGTAGCCACATGATATGCAAAGATGCAAATGACTAATGACCTAAAAGATGCAATGCAATATGTTAAGCTAGTCCCAAGAGAGGAGGGCAAATTTTGAGGTGTTACAACTTGGACCATATTTTGTGATATATCTTGTTTGTGTATACTTGTGTTTGTTTGTGTGGTCTTTAACCATTAATGTACATAACAAGAACAAAAACCCTAAAAAATATCTTGTGTGGACTGTTGGTTTGATCTGAGACAACTAGACTTAGAATTTAGGCAACACTCCCTTTGGGATAGAAGCATCGAAGGTTCTCGATTGAACTTGTTGACTCTGACTGAAAAGAATAGGTCAGATTGAGAGGAATTCTTGTCCTACTTCTTAATGTTTGCCAAATGCTACCACTTTAATTCAACAATGGCTCCCTTTGTCAAAAGGACTCATGGGCCTGAATGGTTCACCCATGAGTTCCCAGCTACTGACGAGCATGAAATCAAGTTGAAGAAAAAATGAGAAGCTTTCTTAACTCTCATACTTCTTTCCACAAGACATGGGACTTCCAAAGACAATGTGAAGATTCTTTGCTATCAACCCAACTTGGTGTTGCACCAGTTTGGAATCAGTCAAACTATGCCATATACTTTTTCAATCGAAAAAGTGAATTGTGCCTTTGCACCATCAATTACTCTGAGGACGACACTCTTCAACAGATAGCTCAACATGTTTTTACCGCCCTATGATGTCTCTATTCTCTTTCCAACCATCATTCTATTGTACCCCAGAACTTGACACCATGTGGAAGGCGTATCATGGCAAAGAATTTATGACTGCTACAACATTAAACCAACATCTAACTGATGTTTTCTCTTTTCTGTAGAAAAAGTTCAACAAAAGTAGAGCTCGACACATCAAAGAGATCCAGGTTTTCCAGAATTACTTTGAAACTGTGTATGACCCCAACAACCTTAGTCGGACAATCTATGAAGTAATTGTTACTCTGAAAGGAAAAATGTTGGCGAAACTTCCCAACTTACGCATTCCTGATTATGTAAAAGACAAGTACATATTTGCTTTAAATTATTATCCTCATAAATTTCCCTATTTGCTCACCAGCGAAATGGATTTGGCTTTCACCCCTCCTTTTCCATGGTGGTTTATTTGTGGGAAATTTTTGAAGGTACACACAAAAGGAATGTCTGAAACCTGCTCATCGAGTAACTCAGACTAAGAATGACATATACAATTTCAAAGGCGACCTTTATGTCGACATAAATCATGTTAGAGTCGAAACTCCCATACATAAGGGTGAGGAAAGCAAAAGATCTTTCCACCATATTTTTCAACCCTAAAATATTATTTTTTATACTCACAATTGACTTTGTCTGTTCACAGCTGTTGAGCATAGAAAGAGGACTATGGATGCTGCCAATGCTAAAGTAGCACTTAGGCAACCCAAAGTCGAAGCAACTTCCTCCAAACCTCCAAAAGTAAGTTCAAAATCTGAAATTAACTTTAGCATGCTCACTATATTGAACTTACACAATTTGCACTATTATAATTTCTCATTCTTTATGCAGGTTGATGGTGCAACCGTCGAGGGCGAAACTGCTGAAATTGTTCCTAAACCCATTCTGGTTGAAGACTCGTCTCATGGACCCGCTAAAAGCTTAGAAACACTGGTGTTGGCACTAGGAAAATCCTAGTTATCCCTAAAGTGGTTCCTACCCCAAAAATAAAGAAGGAAAAGAAAACTACCATAGGGAAAGGTGAAAAAGCGACTAACACAACAAGAAAGTTAGTCTCGACTGAGAGCACAAATTTAAGCCCAGATACAGACACCTTAAAAGCAAGACTACTCTTCTTTATCCTTTCCATTCCCTTTTTCTATGTACTAACAACTGAAATTTGAAGGACAAACCGTTGACCAAACCTATGTCGGCCTTCACTCAAATAATGTCTCAAGCTACCAGCTCACCACAAATCAACCTACCCCTGCTGCAGACATTGCTGAAGAAGTCAACAAGCCTATAGAAGTTGATGATAACATATCCTATAACTCGACCGACAATGCTCAACCATATGAATCAACTTCCTCGACATTTGAGGAAGAAAGAGGGCACAAAATGGAAATGGACAAAACTTCTCCAGAGGAAACCTTCGATCCAGGAGACTACTGATCAAGATGCTCATTGTAGCGGGGTTTTCGTTACCTTTAGGTTTATTGACTAAACCAAAAGTCAACATACAATTCAAGTCGTCACCGCACTTTTATTTGTACAAAGGAAAGGCTAAAAAGGGAACAAAAGCCAAGTAAGAAGTTTTTCAAATCAAAAACTAATAAAAATGTCAGAGATATAGGAAAGGGGGTTGGTTATGAAATGGGAAGGTTTTACGCACCCAAACCATCCTTAGTACTCTAAGGGAACCCTTTTTGCAAATATGTGTTGTAGGTTGGTATTTGTGAAAATATTTGTACAAAAGATTGGGGGGATGAGAAGAGAATGGATTATATTTACAAATTTTGTTGTTTGAATGGATGAACCCATTGCCTACGTACCATCACAAAGGAGGATCAAAACCTCGTAGTTCGGGGTAAAAATCTCAAAGATTATTGAATTGATTTGACCAAAAGCCTTAAGGTCTTTTGTTATCAAAGGGAGAAAACTCAACCTAAACCAATAATCCACCATGTGAGGAAGGCTTCAACATGCTAGTGAGGGGTTAACCCTATAATAAGCATGGAACACTTATAATCCAATCACTAAGGATGCGGTGAGATTTACATCAACCACTATGATAACTCAAACCTATGACTAATGTTTATGAAAAACGTTTTAATAAGGTGGCCATTGGAACTATCAAAACAACTTAAAGTGAGTTATATTTACAAGTTAGCTTTATTTATAAAATGAAGTCAAAGTTGGATTAAAGTTTATTCACAATGAGTATTTATGAAAATAGTTTTGAAAAGTCAAAGGCTTAAGGCCTGAGTTTCTAATTTGAAACAAAGTCAAAGTTTAGAAAATGGTTTTAGGCTTGGTTAGAGTGGGGAGAAGAAGATAAGGTCTAGTCCTAAAGCATACAAAGATAAGAGGGGAAATATAAACCCTTGGAGTTCCTTTTCTTGGAATCATAGAGATGATTCAAGATGCTCCTTTCCTTTGGACTTAGCAAACAAGCAATCACACAATTTGAATCCAAGCTCCTAGGATCTCCATTTGGCTTGGCTCTTAACTTGGCTACTCATGACAATGGTCCTCTTTTCATAATCTCAAGGTGGGATACCTATCACACACAATCAAACATCAAAAAGTTCACAACACAATAAGGGGAATGGACAAAGAATAAGTTTGGAGAAAAAGTCCTTTAAGATCAACTGAGTTTTAGCATTCTAAAGGCATGAGGCCTAGTTGCTCTTCAACAAGTTTTGCATTCTAAAGGCATGGGGCCTAGTTTCTCTTGAACTCCTTTAAGCATAGGTAAGTCCTAATTCTAAGTCCTTTCTCCTTTTGCAATGGTTCACACAAAACAAACACAAAGCAAACACAAGATAGCAATATATTTATATACAATAATGGGCTCAAATGAGCAAAAGAAAAATGACATAAACATAAAATATATGCTCAAGTGAGCAAAGTGAAAATCAATATGAATAATGAGCAAGAAATAAATGATATTAAAAGTAAATGACAAGAAATTAAATGCTCAAATTGAAGTTAGTAATTAGTGAGGTTATGTTAGCTTGTCATAAGACAATGTAGCGCTATGTTAAGCAAGCGTAAGTGGACTAATATAGTAGTCACGCCTATCTGAGGCCGGTCAATAAAAATATAGGCAAAGAACACAAGTTAGAGATCATGACTAATAAGCCAAGCTCCATAAACTTGCCATGCCAAAACAAAGGGGAAGGGCCTTGTATTGACTTTAGGTTATTTGCTTGACCAAGAAGCAACCTATCTTGGACACAAAGCAACTCACTTGATCATGGATCAAGTTGAGTTTGGTTTGGACCAAAGAAGGTTAAACCTCTCATTTGTCAAGACCAACCATAAGACTTTAACTCATTGGCCATTGATGGAAATAAAGGGATGAAGATGAAAGGGACGGAAAAAGAAGACCACAACCAAATCCAATTGATCAAATGTGAATCAAATCATCATCCATCAACACCAAACAGGAGAGAAATGAAGATAACAAGTCAACAATATTTTTTTGGTATTTTTTGAATTAAAATAAAATGCAAATAAAAAAATAAACAAATAAGGTCAAACCTCAAATTTAATTCAAATCAACTTCAAAGAGTCCAATTAAATTCTCATAGGTTCAACATAGTCAAACAAGCTTTGACTAATTTTCTCACAAATTTTTGAAATCAGCAAGTATTTAAAAACAATTAAAAACAATTAAAAATAGCACAATATGAATTAAAATCTCAAATAATCTCAAATCAAATAAGAAATTGATGAGACTATTTTTCACTGGCTTATCATGATCCATAGATGCTAGGAAAATATTTTTGGATTTTTCAAAAGTTAGAAAGTATTTTAAAATGAATTAAAACTATTGAAAATCAAATAATCCATAAAAAATATCAAATGAAGTCACAAAAATAATTAAAAATCAAAATATGAAACTAGATTTTTCAAGAAACTTTTTTGGAATTAGTCTCATATTTTTATGACTTCAAATGAATTTTTTATGAATTTTTGAAAATCAAATTAATTAACTGAAAATAAAAGAAAATAGAATAAAAGGGAAAAAAACCAGCGCCACAGGATGGACTTTATTAATTGAAGTGGCATTCATGAAGGATCCAGATGTGAGGACGCACGATGCAACCAAGTCAAACGCGCTGCATATGGCATTAAATGAAGTATTCCAAATGAATGATCAAGATTAAAATGTGGCATCCAGATCCAAGGGCCAGGAAGCAAGACACGTTGTGGTGGTGATGGAAACCACCGTCTTCTCAGGCGAGTCAACAGAATTCGGCCACCAGTTGCAGAGAAAAAAGTTTCATGAAAATGGAAAACAAGGACATGGAAATGAAGCTCGTGTGATGGAGATCATCACTGTATCCATGGATCTTCCTCACTCTTCCTATATTGAGAGAAATGTGAAGGAGAAGATCATGGTGTTCAAACTGAAAGTTCATGAAATGGAAAATTGAAAGCATCACAAGCTTGCCTCGAGTGTGAGGACTTTAGAAAACCACATAAACACAAGAATGCTACATTGAATTGAGAGTTCTAGATCCAAAAAGTTTGAATGTATACCTCTAAATTGAAGCACTTCAAGCCACGAATCCTTCAAGATATTGGCTCCTCTTTGCTCTAGGGATGTAGAGGAAGTGAAAGGTTAAGGAATTAAGCTTTGAAGATCAGCTAATGATGCTGAATTTCAAGCTCGAAAGTGAATAAAAATTTGATCAAATTCCTTTGGTATGGCTATGGTTTCAATGCTGTAGCAATTCAAATCTCCAAAAGGTTGATGAATGAATGAGAAGGAACCTCTATTTATAGCTGAAAGTCTCAAATGATCACACTTCTCTCATGCGCATGGCAAATTGAAATTGGATGCATGGGCCTGTACAGGCGTGTGGAAGGCCCAATGATGGCTGCAAAATCATGATGAGTGCATATGGAAAGGATTTGGACGTGTACATGAAATGGAATCATCTTGCATACCAAGTTATAACATGAAATACCAAAATGCACCTAAATGGAAAGGTCTTCGCAACTCCCAAATGGTAAGTCCAAAAGAGTATTGTCAGTAATGGTTGGAAATCCCTTGAAATAAGGAAAAAAAAGTTATGTTGGGCAAAATTTCATTTGGCATTTGGAAATTGATGAAAATTGGCTGTGAAAATCCAAGTACAAAACATATTCAAAGTACTTTGAAAAATTTCCCCAAAAGCAAGCTTAATCAAACCCCTCTATTTGCGTGATGCAAGCTTCAAATTGAAAACCCTCCAACATTAAAGTTGTAGATATTTTCAAGTTGATCAATTTAGACTCAAAGTTTGCATCCTTTTGATTTTCTATGACAAAGTTATGGGCATTTGAAGTTGGGTACTTTTTCAAATTCAATGAATTAGGTCCAATATGACCTATAATGTTTTGTATTATTGTCGCATCTCGAAAAATACGATTCCTCACGATGGTCGCGGAAAAAATTATGTTCGAACAGAGTCGCCACCGAACTTTATTTATCCCAATGATGGAATAGGAAAATATCGATAAAACCTTTAGGAAATGGAATAATGGTCGTCGCAACCATATTCGGGTTCGGGAGTGGATTACGTAAGAGGAAGGTATTAGCACCCCTTACGTCCGTTGTACTCAACGGGAACCTTTTAGTTCTAATGTGCGTTTCGAGTGTTAATTTATGTTTGTTTGTTATCTTTGGGTTATAAAAAATAGAAATGGATGAGAACCTCAGAAAGGGAAAGGGGAGGTTTTTTATTAGTGTGCTCGCCAAGATCTCGCAATCTCGTGCCTACGTATCCTTATGGTACAATAAGGAAGTCAGAGCATTCATAGTTCGGGAAACTACGGTTTGTTGGTGTCTTTTAGTGAACATATGTTTAGGTCGCATTCCAAAGGCTAAACGTTGGCTTGTCTACTCTCGGCGGAGGCTTAAACACTAGTTTGTTGTGCGCATTAGAAAGGATTAAATAATGTTCTTTCTGAAAATAGTTTTGGTCACATGGGGGTGACAAGTTGGATTAATATGTCGGATATTTTGATTGGTCGAGATGTTTTTGGTCGGATGACGATTACTCGGATAGTCGAGTAAGACAACTCGTATCCTAACAATCGGGAAAGGGAATAGAAGACTCTAGACCACTTTCTTTTTCCATCCTTAATTATAGAAAGGATTTGATAATAATTAAGGTATTTTGAATGGATGACGAATATTCGGATAATCGAGTAAGACAACTCGTATCCTAATAATCGGGAAAGAGAATAGAAGACTCTAGACCGCTTTCTGTTTCATCTGAATATTTATGAAAATAATGTTGTATATGGTTGATATTTTTAGAATAAACGACAAGTACTTGAGTGTCTGAGTAAGACTACTCATATCCAAGTATTTGAGAAGAGGAGTTGAAAGCTCAAAACCATCCCCTTTTTCGTATAGTTTGTTAAGAAAATGATTTGATTAGGTTGTATGTTTGCGGAAAAATGACAGTTGTTCGACTGACCGAGTAAGAGAACTCGTATTTGACCAACTGAGGAGTGAAGTTGAAAACTCAAAGTCAACTCCCTTTTCATTTAGCTTACTGTGAAAATATTTTGATTTAATCGGGGTTTGGAAATTTGTAGAGGAACGACAATTATTTGACTAACCAAGTAAGAGAACTTGTATTCAAATAGTCGTGGAGAAAAAATTGAAGACTCAAAGTTATCTCCCTTTTGGTTTCTTGTTATAAAAGGATTTGATTTGTTTGTGCTTAAATGAATTAGAAATGACGACTATTTGACTAACCGAGTAAGAAAACTCGTATTCAAATAATCGAGGAGAGGAGTTGAAAACTCAAAACCATCCCCCTTTTCATTTTCAAATGGAGTGTCGTTTAGATGTGATTAAGTATTTTAATTTAACTTTCGATGTCGGATCGAGGTTCTAAAAAATTGCATTCTTGTGAATGAATTGAATTTATTTAGTGAATAATCCATTTGATCGATTAATTAAAACCGAATAGGTCTCATTGTAAGAAAAGCCCAAGAGTAAGCCATGTGAGGTTGATGGCGATGCTTTTACAAGCGATCGACTTACATAGGTGTTTTGAAAAATGGGCTCGACTTTGAATCGAGAAGTTCTATTTGTTTTAAAAATTGGTTTGAATTGATGGCATGGAAATTATAATCTTTTTGTATTTTTAAGTCTTTATTATTTTTAGGTTCATTTTAAGATGAGATGAAGAATGTACAATGATATATCATAAAGCGAAGTAAAGTAAATATAAAAAAATAAATGTTAGAAGCGGAATTTAAAAGAGTTAGATGTTAATTAGAGTTAATCGTTAAATGTTAGGTGTTAATTGAAATCAACATGAAATAATCAAGAGAATTGCAATAAAATATTAGATCTAAAACAAATAACTAAAGTTTAAACAATTAATAAAAGTATCATTAAATTAAAACTCAAAATAATATTGAACTATCAAAAATCTCAATTCTAAACTATTATCCAAATATTAATTTTAAAATATTAACAAAGATTAAATTCTAAAATCATTCTACATTAAATTAAAAAAATCTAAAATAATTCCAAATCACCTTATAATTATAATTAATCTACAATTATTTCTAAATAAAAAATTATCTAATTAAATTCTAAAATATTAACAAAGATTAAATTCTAAAATCATTCTAAATTAAATTAAAAATTCTAAAATAATTCTAAATTAACTTATAATTTTAATTAATCTACAATTATTTCTAAAAAAAAATCTAATTAAGTTATAAATATTTTCAAAGTTTAAATTCTAAAATCATTCTAAATTAAATTAAAAAAATTCTAAAATAATTTTAAATCAACTTATAATTCTAATTAATCTACAATTATTTCTAAAAAAGATCTAATTAAATTCTAAAATATTAACAAAGATTAAAATCTAAAATCATTCTAAATCGAATTAAAAAATCTAAAATAATTCTAAATTAACTTATAATTCTAATTAATCTACAATTATTTCTAAAAAAATCTAATTAAGTTATAAATATTTTCAAAGTTTAAATTCTAAAATTATTCTACATTAAATTAAAAATTCTAAAATAATTGTAAATCAACTTATAATTCTAATTAATCTACAATTATTTCTAAAAAAGATCTAATTAAATTCTAAAATATTAACAAAGATTAAAATCTAAAATCATTCTAAATCAAATTAAAAAATCTAAAATAATTCTAAATTAACTTATACTTCTAATTAATCTACAATTATTTCTAAAAAAATCTAATTAAGTTATAAATATTTTCAAAGTTTAAATTCTAAAATTATTCTACATTAAATTAAAAATTCTAAAATAATTCTAAATCACCTTATAATTATAATTAATCTACAATCATTCCTAAAAAAAATCTAATTAAATTCTAAAATATTAACAAAGATTAAATTCTAAAATCATTCTACATTAAATTAAAAATTCTAAAATAATTCTAAATTACTTTATAATTCTAATTAATCTACAATCATTCCTAAAAAAAGAAATCTAATTAAATTCTAAAATATTTTTCTAATTAACATTCTAAAATAATCAGTATGGGCCTACAAAGAACCAACCAATCGTATGGGGTATAGATAATGAAGTGGGGTGTATCTATTGATTGGGCCCAAAATCATAAAAATGAATCAACCCATCCTGTGTGTTTCTTCTTCCTATCACATTTTAAGTAAATAAATAAAAATAATAATAATGATGGTAAATAAAAAAACAATATCAAAACACTCCAAAGTTACACGTCACAAATTAGGTTTGCAGAGAGAGGGAGTAAAATGGGATAGGAAATGAGAGAAGGAGAAAAACGGACCTCCACAACAGCGTGAGCGAGAGTACGATGGCCTGAATGAGAGTACGGTGGTGAAGGCCGTTATCGGCGGCGGCAAGTGGTTGTCGGAATGGTGGAGGTTGCGCCGGTGAGGATGGTGTTACGGTGGATGGAAATCGGGTTAGGTTTTTCTGAATCGAGAGAGGGTCGTGGGAGATCGTCGTGGTCGTGGCTTGAAGATGGAACGCAGAACGACGATGCTCGAGTCGAAAGATGAAGAGCGGAAGCGAATCAATTCCGAAAAGGTATTGTCGAGTTTTTTTCGCTTCTCTCTTATGCTTCTGTTATTTCTTTTCTTTCCCGACTCTATCTCTCTTCTTCTCCTTCGATTACTGATCGATTCGTGAATCGTCGGTGAAGGATTACCGACCGCCGTTTCTGTTATTGTTGTTGTGTTGTTATGTTCTTTAGGTTTTTTTGAAAGAAAAAAAAAAAGAAAAATCTGTTGTGTATATCTTGCTGTGTTTGCTGTTCTTGCTATGTGTTTCTGGTTTAAGGTTTTTTTGTTTTTTTTGAGGAAAAAAATTGCTTTGCTATGTTGTTGCTGTTTAGGTTTTTGAGAAGAATTCTTACTGTGTTGTCTATCCCTGTTAACCTCTCCTCCCCAAATTTATGAAGACCAGATTAAGTCTTAAGAGACTCCTTGCTTTTTTGAATTTCTCATCCCAGATTATGTGGGATTTGGTTTATTCTGTTTTAAGTTAATTTCAAAAGCGCTTTTTTGATGTTCAAGTTAACCTGTTGTGTAAAGTTTCAAACTAAGTAATTTGTTTAGTTATTTTTCAGTTTTTTAAGCGCTTTTGAAAAGTGCTTTTTAAAATAAGCTATTTTTGTATTCTGCAAATTACAGGTTTGAACAGACTTTGATGGAATGGAAAAGTGGCTGCTCCAAGCTTCAAGACAGCATGTTTTTGCAACTAGGACCAAAGGAGTGTTTAACCACTTAGTCAAAAAAAAATGTAATTATTTAGTCAAAAATGTAATTATTTAGTTTAACAATTATAGCTCTGAGATATCTAACCTGTTTTTGCAGCAAATTCCACTTAATAAAAAAAAATGTAATTATTTAGTTTAATAAAAAATTTTAAAGACAAAATGTATTTGGATTATTTGGAACTTTTTGAATTAAATTTTAATTATGTAATTATCTTTTAAGTTTTTTTTCAAAATTTAACTCAACATTTATTTATGCTAATCAATTTCTACTTTTAAAAACAACAAATTCCTAACTTAAGTATAATGACTTAGTTTTAAAAAAACAAAATATCTCTAACTTAAGTATAATGACTTAATTTTAAAAATAACAAATTTCTAATTTAAATATAATGACTTAATTTTAAAAAACAAATTTCTAATTTAAGTATAATGACTTAATTTTAAAAACAAAATTCTAATTTAAGTTTAATGACTTAATTTAAAAACAAATTTCTAATTTAAGTATAATGACTTAATTTTAAAAATAAATTTCTAATTTAAACACAAAAACTAAGTATAGTAATTTATTTTTAAAAAAAAAACACAATTCTAATTTAAACACAAAAAATCTAAATGTGGGACTTTTAATTTTAAAAAAAACAACACAATTCTATTTTAAATACAAAAATATAAATATGGAACTTTTAATTTAAAAAACACAATTCTATTTTAAATACAAAAATCTAAATATGACACTTTTAATTTCAAAAAAAAAAAAAAAAATCATACATGTTTCTAAAAAATGCAAATTCTAAATATGGGACTTTTGAAGCAAAGAAATCTCATGGATTAAACCAAAATGGTCGGACAAAATTGGGGTATGACAGCTGCCCCTATTTAATTACCTCAAACCGGTAAGTGATAATGACAGTAGTCTTTATGCATTCACGGTGGGAGATAATTAAATACAAGAAGACCCAAATTTTGTCCTAGGCATTGAAAGGAAAAAAAATACAGAAAGAGAATGCGTTGAGAAATGGCAAAAAGACATCATTCCACAGTAAAATGGAACAGTCAAGACTTTCTGGGAGTCGTCAAAACAATATCTTGGACGTTACAGTCAAGATATGTTAGCAATGGAATGACATCCCTAGCTAAAACTCAAGATTTTTCAAGATGCTAGAGCAGTATAAAGGAAATCTGGCATGAGACTCTTCATATCGATGAAGCAGCATCTCAATAGTAAAAGTGAGATTCTCTGTATCGAGTCGAAACAACATCTTACATGATAGAATTAAAATATTCCAGCAAGGAAAAAATACTTTAATTGAATCTAAGATTTTCCGAGGATACTTAGAGCAGTATCTCTAAAAAAATCTGAAATGAGACTCTTCACATTGATGAAGCAGCATCTCAAACAGTAAAAATGAGATTCTCTGCATCGAGTCGAAGCAACATTTTATATGATAGAATTAAAATATTCCAGCAAGAGAAAAATACTTTAATTGAATCTAAGACTCTTCGAGGATATTAGAGCAGTATCTCTAAAGAAATCTGAAATGAGACTCTTCATATTGATGAAGCAGCATCTCAAACAGTAAAAGTGAGATTCTCTGTATCAAATCGAAGCAGCATCTTATATGATAGAATTAAGATATTTCTAGCTAGGAAATGATACCTTAATTGAATCTAAGACTCTCCGAGGATATTTAGAGCAGTATCTCTAAAAAAATCTGAAATGAGACTCTTCACATTGATGAAGCAGCATCTCAAACAGTAAAAATGAGATTCTCTGTATCGAGTCGAAGCAGCATTTTATATGATAGAATTAAAATATTCCAGCAAGAGAAAAATACTTTAATTGAATCTAAGACTCTTCGAGGATATTAGAGCAGTATCTCTAAAGAAATCTGAAATGAGACTCTTCATATTGATGAAGCAGCATCTCAAACAGTAAAAGTGAGATTCTCTGTATCAAATTGAAGCAGCATCTTATATGATAGAATTAAGATGTTACAGCAAAGGAAAAATACCTTAATTGAATCTAAGACTCTCCGAGGATATTAGAGCAGTATCTCAAAAAAAATCTGAAATGAGACTCTTCATATTGATGAAGCAGTATCTCAAACAGTAAAGATGAGATTCTCTGTATCGAGTCGAAGCAGCATCTTATATGATAAAATTAAGATATTCCGAACAAGGGAATGATACCTTAATTGAATCTAAGACTCTCCGAGGATACTAGAGCAGTATCTCTAGAAAACAAATGAGATTCCTCAAATTGATGAAGCAGTATCTCAAACAGAGAGATGAGATTCTTCAGATAAATGAAGCAGTATCTCGAATATTCGTCTGTTGGGGGAATTTTTTGAAAAGACTCCTTTTGAGGGAGATTCACTAGAAATGCTTTGCAGGGGAAAAATCTCATAAGAGACTTTTTAGGGTAACCTCTGCTTGGGGAGCAATGATTGTAAAGAAAAATGCTGGAAATATAATTTTTAATCATAAAGTTGAACAATGATTTGCTGAGAAATAATTCTACGAGCATATGCAGGGAAATAACTTCATTTGGAAATGAGGAATATCCAAGATATACACGAATGACCTTGGATCTTGTTATTTTATATTTGATTTTTGTATAATGTCCCACTTTAGGTGGGAATTCCATGCATGGGATGTATGCAAGTATGCAATTTTGTTGGGGATATTTGGCTGTAGGAATGCGAATGATTTTATTTTATTTTGCTGAAATTCCCATTTTGTGGGAGTGTTATGCATGAGTATGTTGACGATTGATATGACTGTTTTTTTTAATTTCCTTGTTTGGCAAGAAATTATGCATGAAATGATGCTTGTGATGCATGAATGCAACTGGGTAATTAGATATGCCCTGGTTAGGATATTTCGCTTTGAGGTATGATGCCAGCGGTATGGATTTTTTTATCATTGGGGCGATCAATGGAGATCAAGTTTTAATGCCCCTGCTTGATGGTTTTGGGAATATATTTGGGTTATTCCGAGTCATTGAAAGGTTCAGACTTTTCAACACGCGATACTCCGTCCATGATTTATCAATTTTATGTTGGAGATGTGATGGAGCCTTGCCCCGGTCTGGCTATACCGTGAGTACATTTATGAGAGGTATGAATCAGTAGTTGAAAGGAACATAATTGTCTGTAATCAGTCTTGCACCTTTATGAAAGACAAGAGTGAGTCTTGAGGACTAAAGGATTCGTCCACTTACTATTTCAAAAGTAATTTTACCACGTTATTCAAACATGCATTTTTTCTCCAATAGTTTTTAAAAGCGATGTTTATCAAAAATAAAAGGTTCTTTGCAAACAAACAGGTAAAAAAATGATTTGGGCACACTTTGTTGAGAAAAAATTCTCTTTTATTGATTTGACCCTTAAATGGGTGATTGTACATAAAGACGCAATCCCTTAATGAGGTAATTGCTGTGCATAGAAAACAAAATGGCAATGAGAATTGAGTTCTTATTGAGTTTCCACACTACTATGATCCTTATGTCTCCGATAGCCCGAGCACTTTGCTTTTGAAAAGTGAGGTAGATCGATTCTTTGTCTTCCAGGGTATGTCAGATGTCTGTAAGTACAACTTTTTGCCTTGGAATTAATCCCTAACTTTTGCCTGGACCGCCCTTTCGGGTTTTCGATCCACCGGGATACCCATTTTTGCCTGAGTCGCCCTTTCGGGTTTTCAACTCAGCGGGTCAAATTCTTTTATTTTTATCCCTAATTTTGCCTGGATCGCCCTTTCGGGTTTTCGATCCACCGGGATAGCCATTTTTGCCTAAATCGCCTTTTCAGGTTTTCGATTTAGCGGCTTTTATTGTTCCACTTTTTTAGGCGAAGTACTTTTTAACAGCATCAGCGTTGGTGGGAAGCGGCAACTCATCACCGTCCATAGTTGCTAAAATTAGAGCGCCTCCGGAAAAGGCTCTAACCACCATAAATGGGCCTTCATAATTTGGTGTCCATTTCCCTCTAGAGTCTTTGTGAATGGGCAAGATTTTCTTCAGTACTAAATCTCCTTCTTGAAACACCCTGGGACGAACTTTTTTGTCGAATGCCTTTTTAAGACGCCTCTGATAGAGTTGACCGTGACCTAACGCTTTCAAGCGTTTCTCCTCAATAAGGTTAAGCTCGTCATACCTTGATTGAACCCATTCCGCCTCGTCTAGCTTAGCCTCCATCAGGACTCTCATCGAGGGGATCTCTACTTCTATAGGGAGAACTGCTTCCATACCGTATACCAAGGAATAAGGAGTTGCCCCAGTTGAAGTTCGCACCGACGTGCGATAACCATGTAATGCGAAAGGTAACATCTCGTGCCAATCCTTGTACGTAATAACCATCTTTTGGATGATTTTCTTGATATTTTTATTTGCAGCCTCAACAGCCCCATTCATCTTAGGTCGATAGGGTGATGAGTTGTGGTGCTCGATCTTGAATGTTGCACATAATTCATCCATGGTCTTGTTGTTGAGATTGGACCCATTATCAGTGATGATCTTGTTGGGAATACCATATCGGCATATGATGTTATTTTTCAAGAAACGGGCGACCACATGCTTTGTGACATTTGCATAAGACGCGGCTTCCACCCATTTGGTAAAGTAATCTATGGCCACCAAGATAAATCTGTGTCCATTTGTCGCTTTGGGTTCTATCATTCCAATCATGTCGATCCCCCACATAGAGAAAGGCCAAGGTGATGCTATGACATTCAGCGGGGTAGGCGGCACGTGTATTTTGTCAGCATAAATTTGGCACTTGTGGCATGTTCTGGTGTAATGATAACAGTCAGTTTCCATTGTCAACCAGTAGTAACCTGCCCTTAGAATTTTCTTGGCCATGGCATGCCCATTGGCGTGCGTACCGAAAGAACCTTCGTGTATGTCCCTCATAAGTTGATCTGCTTCATGTTTGTCCACACACCTTAACAAAACCATGTCATAGTTTTGCTTGTACAATACCTCTCCATTCAAGAGGAATTTTGATGCCAATCTCCGGAGGGTCCTTTTGTCAAGACTGGAAGCCTCTACCGGATATTCCTGCTTCTCTAGATACTGTTTGATATCAAAGAACCAAGGTTTACCATCTGGCTCTTCTGCTGTCGTCAGGCAATGAGCAGGTTCATCGAAACGCCTAATTTCAATATGAGGCTGATGGTTGGGCCATATCAATTTGTACATGGAGGCCAGAGTTGCTAAGGCATTTGCCATCTGATTCTCTTCTCGAGGAATATGAGAGAAAGTGATTTCGTCAAACTTGGGGAGTAGCTTCAGCACATAATCCCGGTATGGAATTAGGTTAGCATGTCTTGTTTCCCAATCGCCTCTGATCTGATGTATGACTAGAGCGGAGTCCCCGAATACTTCTAGTATCTTGATCTTCAACTCAATAGCTTCTTCCAACCCTAGTATGCAAGCTTCATACTCGGCCATGTTATTTGTGCAGGTAAAACAGAGCTTTGCGGTGAATGGTAGATGGAAATTCTTGGGAGACATCAACACTGCCCCAATTCCATGGCCTATTGCATTTGAGGCACCATCAAACATGAGCGTCCAGCCTGCTCTTGGCTCGAGGCTTTCCTCTAGTTCGGAGTCTTCAACATCCTTAACAGCCATGATGTCCTCGTCTGGAAAGTCAAATTTCAACGATTGGTAATCCTCCAGTGGTTGGTGAGCAAGATGGTCTGCTAGTATGCTTCCCTTGATCGCTTTTTGTGCAACATATTGGATATCATATTCTGACAACAACATCTGCCATCGAGCAATCCTACCAGTGAGAGCTGGTTTCTCAAATATGTACTTGATGGGATCCATTTTAGATACCAGCCAAGTTGTGTGAGTTAGCATGTACTGCCTGAGACGCTTAGCAGCCCATGCGAGTGCGCAACAAGTCTTCTCGAGTAATGAATATCTGGTCTCACAACCATTAAATTTCTTGCTCAAATAGTAGATGGAATGCTCTTTTCTACCAGTCTCATCTTGTTGTCCCAATACACAACCCATGGATTCATCGAGCACGGTTAGATACATGATGAGAGGTCTTCCTTCAACAGGGGGTATTAGAACCGGTGGCTCTTGCAAGTATTCCTTGATTTTATCAAAGGCTATCTGACAATCCTCATTCCACTCCACGTCTTGATTCTTCCTCAGAAGCTTGAATATTGGTTTGCATGTTGCAGTGAGGTGAGAAATAAACCTGGCGATGTAATTTAGTCTCCCTAAGAAACCACGAACCTCCTTCTCAGTCTTTGGTGCAGGCATGTTCTGAATGGCTCGAACCTTGTCAGGATCTACTTCAATTCCCTTTTGGCTCACAATAAATCCTAAAAGCTTTCCAGATCGAACCCCAAATGTGCATTTATTAGGATTAAGTCTTAACCTAAACTTCCTCAAACGTGTGAATAGTTTCTCCAGGTTGGTGATGTGCTCTTCTTTTGTCTGGGATTTGGCAATCATGTCATCGACATACACCTCGATCTCTTCATGAATCATGTCATGAAAGAGAGTCACCATGGCACGTTGGTATGTTGCCCCAGCGTTTTTTAAACCAAACGGCATTACTTTGTAACAAAAGGTGCCCCAAGGAGTAATGAATGTGGTCTTCTCCATGTCTTCGGGATCCATCTTAATTTGGTTGTATCCTGAGAAACCGTCCATGAAAGAAAACACGGAGAACTGAGCTGTGTTATCCACTGATACATCAATATGAGGTAATGGGAAATCGTCTTTGGGACTAGCTCGGTTTAAGTCTCGGTAGTCTACGCACATGCGGACTTTTCCATCTTTCTTCGGCACCGGTACAATGTTGGCAACCCATTGCGGGTATTTAGCGACTTCCAGGAAACCAGCGTCAAACTGCTTTCTCACCTCTTCTCTGATCTTGAGAGCCATATCAGGTCGTGTCCTTCTTAGCTTTTGTTTGACAGCAGGGCATTCTTCTTTAAGGGGAAGCTTGTGGGTCACAATGTCAGTGTCTAATCCGGGCATGTCTTGGTATGACCAAGCAAACACGTCGTCATATTCGTGGAGGAGCTCTATCAGTCTTGTCTTTACTGTATCTTGAAGCGTTGCGCCTACCCTTACTTCTCTCTTATCTTCTTCTGTCCCTAGATTGATAACTTCAACGTCTTCCTGGTGTGGTTGAATAACCTTTTCTTCTTGTCTGAGTAATCTGGCCAACTCTTCAGGGAGTTTGCAATCTTCCCCCACTTCGTCTTCAGCTTGGTAGATTGGACAATCAAAGTCATATTGGACCATAGCAGTGTTGTTATCAATAGTCTCGGTGGTGTTTCTGCATGTTATGATTTATGCAGTTTATTTAGAATGTGCGTGCATCAAAAATTGATTGCCATTTTCGTAAATAGATCAAAACGAAAGAAAAAGAACAAAAATTTGAATGCAAAACGTCATTTCATTAATGATAAAAAAACTCTTGAAAAAGATAAAGGAGGCCCTACAACATGCCACTGTGCCTTGGGCAGAGCACAGGGTTTTGTCTAAAAATGATAAAATTACTTTTGAAATATTTGGGGAACTTCCACAGCCTTCCAGTTTGTTAGTTCTTCATTAGGTGCGGCTTGACGCATCCAGCTGGACTCCCCCTCCTTGCGGTCTTCTTCACTGATCATTGCCACCTGCTTGCCAAAGATGTGGCCAGCGCTGGTGAATGTTTTCTCCACAGAAGGAATCTTCTCTTTGTCAGATTGGTTACCAACTTTGTGTGATGATGGGTCATACCCCAAGCCAAACTTGTCTCGTTTCTCTTTCAATTCCACCACTTTGCCCCAGTCTTGTGCATCTTCACTTTCCATAACGGCTTTAGCTCCTTTCCATGAGGCCATGGATGGTCCGGATTTCGGGACTTCTAAGGTTTGTTGAACGGCCATCATGTTTACCACTTCCAGGGATTGGAATGGTGTCTTAGTGATTTCGCCATCCACCTCGATATACCGAAAAGATGTTAAGTGACTGACCAAGATATCTTCTTCTCCTCCAACCACAATCATTTTGTCATTTGTGATGAATTTTAGTTTTTGATGCAGAGTGGAGGTGACAGCACCTGCAGAGTGAATCCAGGGTCTCCCGAGTAAGCAACTGTAGCCAGGATGTATATCCATGACCTGGAATGTAATATTAAAAATTGTTGGACCTATCTTGGTTGGTAAGTCAACCTCTCCTATCACTGCTCGCCTTGAGCCATCAAATGCTTTTACGATTAAGGTGCTGGGCTTCATACTTATCCCTTCCACTGGCAGTTTTATCAAGGTCGTCTTTGGCATGACGTTCAAAGAGGAACCCGTGTCTACCAACACCCTTGACAGTATAGTATCCATGCACTTCAAGGAGATGTGGAGAGCCTTGTTATGGTTCTTTCCTTCAATCGGTAGTTCGTCATCATTAAAACCCAAGAAATTTTCAGTAGTCACACAAGCTATTACGTTATCAAACTGTTCTATTGTTATGTCCTTGGTGATATGAGCGGCGCTCAATACCTTCAACAGCGAATTCCTGTGTGCTTCTGAGTTGAGGAGGAGAGATAACATGGAAATTTTGGAGGGTGTTTGGTTTAGCTGGTCCACCACCTTGTAATCGCTTTTCTTGATTATTTTCAAAAACTCCTCAGCCTCCTCATGAGTGACACTAGCTTTAGGAGACAGGTGCATGTCCTGCAACCCCTGATTAGGAATGGGGATCTGGACAGCAGCCTCCTTCCCTTTAGCTCTCTCAGAAGTATCAGCAGTTCTTGGTGCGAACACTCGGCCGCTGCGCGTCATTCCTGCTGGCCCCACAATTGAAGTGACATTTGGTTCGTTAATCATTAAAGGTTTATCTTCTTGCCCCTGCCTAAAAGCTCTGGGCTGATATATCCATGGGACTGCCTTCTCATCTTTATATTCGAAAGGTGCTGGGAACTCTATCACCAACGTATTTATAGGTATTTCTACTATGACCTCATCATAGGGGATATCTACCACGGCTATCTCTTCCTGGCGCTTGCTCTTGACATGGTAAGTTATCTGTAACTCGCCTCAATCCAGCATTCGTTGTATAAAACTCTTCAACTCTTCATTATTCTCTTCCTCAACCATCTCTTCCAGGATCAAACCACTTTTCAGCAATTGTGCTCCTATCATGGTGATAGGGGTTTGAATCTCTTCAACCTTACGGATCAGTTTTCCTCCATCACTCTCCTCAATGGCACTGACGGAAGCATCCTTATGCGTCGGCATAGGGTTGGTATTCACGTTCGGGCGTCTTGGAGTGAAAGAAACGACCTTGGCTTCGATCAAGTCTTGTACTCGATTCTGAAATGCGAAACAGTTTTCCAAGGTATGACCAGGTGCTCCCATGTGAAATTCACAATGGGCATTAGCGTCGTATCCAGGTGGATATGGAAAAACAGCTGGTTTTAACTCCCTCAATGTTAGAAGGCCCTCTTTCTGCAGATAGGGGAATATCTGACTATAAGGTACTGGTAGAGGATCAAGTTGTCTTCTTGGAGGTCTTGGCTTGAAATGTCTTGGTGGTGCGGTATTTTGTTGATGATGATGTTGTTGATGTTGTGGTTTATACATTTGTTGTTGCTGTGTCGGCTGTTGATAGGGTATAGGTACCACGGCGGCGACTTGACCATATGAAGCTTGTTGCTTCCCTTTGTAGTTCCTGGATATAGCGTTTGTTTCCCCTTCTCTTTTCTTTGGGAATCCTCCAGAATATTTCTTTGGTGCGCTAGATGTTGTCACTGCTCCAGGAATTTTTCCATCCCTCAATCCCTTCTCTATGCGGTCTCCAATCGTGACGAGATGTGCGAAGTCAGATGCGGCACTGCTCACTAATCGATCAAAGAATGGGTCCTTCAAGGTGTCCACAAATATACCGGTCATTTCCTTCTCAGACAATGGTGGCTCTACCTGAGCAGCCAACTCTCTCCACCGCTGAGCATATTCTTTGAATGACTCACTCTCCTTCATAGCCATCCCCTGCAACTCATTCGGTCGGGTGCCATATCTAAGTTATATTTGTACTGACGGAGAAATGCGTCAGCCAAATCCTCCCAACTTTGAATTCGGCCTTGTTCTAAACTCATATACCATCTCAGAGATGCTCCACTCAAACTGTCTTGGAAACAGTGTACGAGTAGTTTGTCATTTTCGGTATGAGCAGCCATTTTCCTGAAATACATCACCAAGTGACTTCTTGGACAAGTTTGTCCTTTGTATTTCTCGAAATCAGGGGTTTTAAATTTAGTTGGGATGACTAAATTCGATACCAAACACATGTTCATGGCAGAAGCACCGAAGATGTTGTTTCCTTCTATGGCTTTGATTTTCTTTTCCAGGGCACGAAGCCTATCTGTAGCAGGATCTGAAAGTATCTTGGGCTTTGGTTGATCGGGCATGTAGAATGCATCATACTGGTCATCTCCAATTTCGGATCCATGATGAGTAGACGTATCAGAAGGTTCTGCACGGTCTCCATCTCCTTTGCCTCCTACTGGTATCTGAACCAATCTCTTCTTGGTGGGGATGTAACTTTCATCTTGGGGATTCGGACCTGGCGTGCCATCATTCCTTTTTTTCCTGGCTTCCTCCTCTTCGCTCCTCTCTCTCTGAGCGATTGCAAGCATCGTCTCCAACAGCTGATCCATCTTCTCCTGGATCGTATTGATGTCTGTCCTCATGGTAACCTGGTTGGCCTCCACTTGTTCTAATGTCATCTTGTATTTGCTTCGCGTCTCGTACCGGTGTCGATTAGTCAGTGTGGCTGGATAAAGGGTAAAAAGGTTGGGAAAGTTTTGATTTTTATGAAGTGTGATGCATAATGAAGATGCAAATGTTATGCATATTTTATTTCCAGGGATTCATTCGAGTTTCATTAGTCGTTTAGCAATTCGAAGAAACAAAGAAAATACTTATAATAGCAATAATGGAGTAATTTTTTAAACGTCATTCATTCCAATACATAACATAGAGATCCAAAAAGGTCATAGTTCAAAAGTACATTTGTTAAAGGAACAAAATACAAAACATAAGCAAATTAAACAGCCGACTTTCTGGCCTGAAGCTCTTCTAGTTCCTCATTGAATCTCTTCAACAACCCTTTGCAGAGCAGAACGAAATTGATTATGGCTGGAGGAGTGCTATCTTCTTTCAACTCTTCGACTGTGTCTCTCAACCTCCAGGGCAAATCTTTAGCTGCCCAATTACAGAATCCTACTAGCCCATCGAGTTTTGCACGAAACTTATCCCTGTCCCCTTGTAAGAAGTCTATGGTCTTCTTAAAGGATTCATAATCTTCAATCACATAGTCTCTCTCTTTTAACCATATGGAGCTGTCCTGGCGTAATGACTCTAGCTGGTTCTTCCAATAGCTTACAGACTCCCTGGCATCTCTTACTTCTCGACACTTTTCCTCCCATACCATGGGTGACACCCTAGAAGCTTCAGTGGCTATTTTCTTGAGTCGGCGCTCCTGGTCTACTTCTGCTTTTGCCTGACGAACAGAATTGGTTAGTTCTTTTATTTGAGCCCCAAGTGTATCCCTTATTGTCTTGTTCTCCTTTGTGGCTAGATGCCACCAACGCTCATTGTCTTGACATTCTTTCTGAGCTTGTCGTAGTTGACCCTTAAGAGTATCCAAACAATGATCAGCCTGTTCTAATCCCACTTTGATCTTCTTTCTCTTATGCTCTTCCTTGTTGAACTTTTCCACGTGAGCTTGAAGTTGCGCTTCTTTTCTCTCAAGCTCCCACTTCATGTTATTTTTCTCATTGATGGTTTTTTGGAGTTTTGTCTGAAGCTCTTCATTCTCTTTTTCTAGCTTTGCCATGGTGGCCTTGAGTTCCTCCATTTCTTCAATAGGGACATGGGTGAGCTTAGGTTCAAGAAGAGGTATAGGTGTCCGAATGACGAATGACATTTTAATTATCTGCACCCTTTCCTTCACCCACTGAAAATATGGTTCTTTTGTAATCCCATTTGCTCTCCCTAACTCAACTTTTCCTTTTCGATTGACATTTTTCCAAGCTTCTTTGATTCGTTGGAATAAGCTAGGATTCTCAGCCCCAAAGTCAAGTAACAAGAAAGCTTCCAAAGAATTTGCTTCTGGAGGGCCTTCCATTGGGTAACCGAGTTGTCTGAGTGATAGAACTGGATTAGCATTCACACATCCTTGAGTTCCAATGAGTGGTAGATTTGGGAAATCTCCACAACTGAATATGATGTCTGCGTTGATATATTCTTTGGAGTACCAAGATAGATCTTCAGATCGGAGTGATCCCAATCTCTGAGGCCAACTGATATCTGTCTGTTCATCCCAAGCACCTGTCTTCGGAAGATGTTCTAGAAACCACTGATACAATAAAGGAGCACAACAAGCAATCAATCCCTTCTTCTTAGTATACCTATGACTTATGTGATAATACACATCGGCTAACAAAGTGGGTACTGGGTTCCTAGTAAGGAAAACACAAATGGAAGTCATGTCTACGAAACCATCCATATTAGGGAACAGGACGATGCCATAGATAGCCAATGCAATAGCAGAGTAACAAGCATCCCAACTTTCTGCCTTCAATAGGGTATGAGCTCTTTCCAAAAGAAAACTTAGTGAAAACCCTTTGGTATTTCCTTTGGTCTCTAAATTGTCTTTTGCTTCTTTTTCATCCATGTGTAGCGCACTAGCAATGTCCTCGAGGGGAAAAGATTCATCTGTCCCTTCAAATAGTGACTTGTCCTTCATAGGGATCCTAACAAGACGCTCGAATTCTTCCAACGTTGGTGCTAGCTGGAAGTCTTGGAATGTGAAGCATCTTAAAGGTAAGTCATAAAATTGGGCTAAAGTGATCAAGGCTGTATGGTCCACTTGTTGATTGAGGATGCTGAGCAAATTGCCATAGTTCTTTCCAAAGTTGATTCTGTATACAGGGTGCATCTGAGAGATCAAGCTACGTAAGCTCCTTAGATCGGGATCTTTGAACTTGAATGAGTAAATGTTCCTTTTGCTTGATTCCATGTTTCTTGAATTCCTGCAACTCATGATACTCAGATTCCTTGGAAATAAAATAATATGAATGCTATGCTATGAATGATGTTATGCATGTCACATGTAGGTTGATATACAGGTCATGAGAGCGGGTATTCTTGGTTTCTAAACAAAACCCTTTTGGTAGAATGCTAAAGGTAAGAAGTTCCCAAAGTCATCAATCAATGTTTAAGAAAGTTATTGTCATGATGAAAACGCATCCGCTAATAACATCCCTAAACAGAGTCTCGTTTGGGTGAGGCCTTCGTATAGTCCCAAAGAGGAAGACTCCTAGTGGGTCCATACTAGACAACTCTCGAGTCCAAGGTTCTAATAAGGTTCTCAGAGTCATAGATCGAGGTTGGGAATACCACTGTAAGGTAGTAATACGCCCAAGGGATCTCATCTGATTGGGGCTCTCGTATTACCCTAATAAGTCAGAGACTTTTCAGGTAAATACTACATAACCACCGGATATAATGGGTTAAAAGGTCCCTAGAGTCATTGATCCAACTTGAGAATACTATCACCGTGACGAAAACTCGTCGGGCAATAATATTTCAAGAGAATCTCTTCTAGGCGGGGTCTTCGTTTCTTCCCAACAAGGAAGACTCCTTGCGGGCGCCCACTACGCAACCACCAACTTAATCTTATGGTTTTTCTCAGACTCGGGTGAAGAGCCTACCTCACAAAGTATCATCAACCAGAGCACCCCAAATAAGACATAGTCAATAAATCACAATATAATAATTATGACAGAATAATAATAGCATAATAAAAAAATAACAGACAAACAAACAAGATTAACACACAATACAAAAACTGAACTAGATTAGGCTTCACTCTCTTTTGCTTGGAGCTAGTCCCCAGCAGAGTCGCCATCTGTCGCATCTCGAAAAATATGATTCCTCACGATGGTCGCGGAAAAAATTATGTTCGAACAGAGTCGCCACCGAACTTTATTTATCCCAATGATGGAATAGGAAAATATCGATAAAACCTTTAGGAAATGGAATAATGGTCGTCGCAACCATATTCGGGTTCGGGAGTGGATTACGTAAGAGGAAGGTATTAGCACCCCTTACGTCCGTTGTACTCAACGGGAACCTTTTAGTTCTAATGTGCGTTTCGAGTGTTAATTTATGTTTGTTTGTTATCTTTGGGTTATAAAAAATAGAAATGGATGAGAACCTCAGAAAGGGAAAGGGGAGGTTTTTTATTAGTGTGCTCGCCAAGATCTCGCAATCTCGTGCCTACGTATCCTTATGGTACAATAAGGAAGTCAGAGCATTCGTAGTTCGGGAAACTACGGTTTGTTGGTGTCTTTTAGTGAACATATGTTTAGGTCGCATTCCAAAGGCTAAACGTTGGCTTGTCTACTCTCGGCGGAGGCTTAAGCACTAGTTTGTTGTGCGCATTAGAAAGGATTAAATAATGTTCTTTCTGAAAAGAGTTTTGGTCACACGGGGGTGACAAGTTGGATTAATATGTCGGATATTTTGATTGGTCGAGATGTTTTTGGTCGGATGACGATTACTCGGATAGTCGAGTAAGACAACTCGTATCCTAACAATCGGGAAAGGGAATAGAAGACTCTAGACCACTTTCTTTTTCCATCCTTAATTATAGAAAGGATTTGATAATAATTAAGGTATTTTGAACGGATGACGAATATTCGGATAATCGAGTAAGACAACTCGTATCCTAATAATCGGGAAAGAGAATAGAAGACTCTAGACCGCTTTCTGTTTCATCTGAATATTTATGAAAATAATGTTGTATATGGTTGATATTTTTAGAATAAACGACAAGTACTTGAGTGTCTGAGTAAGACTACTCATATCCAAGTATTTGAGAAGAGGAGTTGAAAGCTCAAAACCATCCCCTTTTTCGTATAGTTTGTTAAGAAAATGATTTGATTAGGTTGTATGTTTGCGGAAAAATGACAGTTGTTCGACTGACCGAGTAAGAGAACTCGTATTCGACCAACTGAGGAGTGAAGTTGAAAACTCAAAGTCAACTCCCTTTTCATTTAGCTTACTGTGAAAATATTTTGATTTAATCGGGGTTTGGAAATTTGTAGAGGAACGACAATTATTTGACTAACCAAGTAAGAGAACTTGTATTCAAATAGACGTGGAGAAAAAATTGAAGACTCAAAGTTATCTCCCTTTTGGTTTCTTGTTATAAAAGGATTTGATTTGTTTGTGCTTAAATGAATTAGAAATGACGACTATTTGACTAACCGAGTAAGAAAACTCGTATTCAAATAATCGAGGAGAGGAGTTGAAAACTCAAAACCATCCCCCTTTTCATTTTCAAATGGAGTGTCGTTTAGATGTGATTAAGTATTTTAATTTAACTTTCGATGTCGGATCGAGGTTCTAAATAATTGCATTCTTGTGAATGAATTGAATTTATTTAGTGAATAATCCATTTGATCGATTAATTAAAACCGAATAGGTCTCATTGTAAGAAAAGCCCAAGAGTAAGCCATGTGAGGTTGATGGCGATGCTTTTACAAGCGATCGACTTACATAGGTGTTTTGAAAAATGGGCTCGACTTTGAATCGAGAAGTTCTATTTGTTTTAAAAATTGGTTTGAATTGATGGCATGGAAATTATAATCTTTTTGTATTTTTAAGTCTTTATTATTTTTAGGTTCATTTTAAGATGAGATGAAGAATGTACAATGATATATCATAAAGCGAAGTAAAGTAAATATAAATAAATAAATGTTAGAAGCGGAATTTAAAAGAGTTAGATGTTAATTAGAGTTAATCGTTAAATGTTAGGTGTTAATTGAAATCAACATGAAATAATCAAGAGAATTGCAATAAAATATTAGATCTAAAACAAATAACTAAAGTTTAAACAATTAATAAAAGTATCATTAAATTAAAACTCAAAATAATATTGAACTATCAAAAATCTCAATTCTAAACTATTATCCAAATATTAATTTTAAAATATTAACAAAGATTAAATTCTAAAATCATTCTACATTAAATTAAAAAAATCTAAAATAATTCCAAATCACCTTATAATTATAATTAATCTACAATTATTTCTAAATAAAAAATTATCTAATTAAATTCTAAAATATTAACAAAGATTAAATTCTAAAATCATTCTAAATTAAATTAAAAATTCTAAAATAATTCTAAATTAACTTATAATTTTAATTAATCTACAATTATTTCTAAAAAAAAAATCTAATTATGTTATAAATATTTTCAAAGTTTAAATTCTAAAATCATTCTAAATTAAATTAAAAAAATTCTAAAATAATTTTAAATCAACTTATAATTCTAATTAATCTACAATTATTTCTAAAAAAGATCTAATTAAATTCTAAAATATTAACAAAGATTAAAATCTAAAATCATTCTAAATCAAATTAAAAAATCTAAAATAATTCTAAATTAACTTATAATTCTAATTAATCTACAATTATTTCTAAAAAAATCTAATTAAGTTATAAATATTTTCAAAGTTTAAATTCTAAAATTATTCTACATTAAATTAAAAATTCTAAAATAATTGTAAATCAACTTATAATTCTAATTAATCTACAATTATTTCTAAAAAAGATCTAATTAAATTCTAAAATATTAACAAAGATTAAAATCTAAAATCATTCTAAATCAAATTAAAAAATCTAAAATAATTCTAAATTAACTTATACTTCTAATTAATCTACAATTATTTCTAAAAAAATCTAATTAAGTTATAAATATTTTCAAAGTTTAAATTCTAAAATTATTCTACATTAAATTAAAAATTCTAAAATAATTCTAAATCACCTTATAATTATAATTAATCTACAATCATTCCTAAAAAAAAATCTAATTAAATTCTAAAATATTAACAAAGATTAAATTCTAAAATCATTCTACATTAAATTAAAAATTCTAAAATAATTCTAAATTACTTTATAATTCTAATTAATCTACAATCATTCCTAAAAAAAGAAATCTAATTAAATTCTAAAATATTTTTCTAATTAACATTCTAAAATAATCAGTATGGGCCTACAAAGAACCAACCAATCGTATGGGGTATAGATAATGAAGTGGGGTGTATCTATTGATTGGGCCCAAAATCATAAAAATGAATCAACCCATCCTGTGTGTTTCTTCTTCCTATCACATTTTAAGTAAATAAATAAAAATAATAATAATGATGGTAAATAAAAAAACAATATCAAAACACTCCAAAGTTACACGTCACAAATTAGGTTTGCAGAGAGAGGGAGTAAAATGGGATAGGAAATGAGAGAAGGAGAAAAACGGACCTCCACAACGGCGTGAGCGAGAGTACGATGGCCTGAATGAGAGTACGGTGGTGAAGGCCGTTATCGGCGGCGGCAAGTGGTTGTCGGAATGGTGGAGGTTGCGCCGGTGAGGATGGTGTTACGGTGGATGGAAATCGGGTTAGGTTTTTCTGAATCGAGAGAGGGTCGTGGGAGATCGTCGTGGTCGTGGCTTGAAGATGGAACGCAGAACGACGATGCTCGAGTCGAAAGATGAAGAGCGGAAGCGAATCAATTCCGAAAAGGTATTGTCGAGTTTTTTTCGCTTCTCTCTTATGCTTCTGTTATTTCTTTTCTTTCCCGACTCTATCTCTCTTCTTCTCCTTCGATTACTGATCGATTCGTGAATCGTCGGTGAAGGATTACCGACCGCCGTTTCTGTTATTGTTGTTGTGTTGTTATGTTCTTTAGGTTTTTTTGAAAGAAAAAAAAAAAGAAAAATCTGTTGTGTATATCTTGCTGTGTTTGCTGTTCTTGCTATGTGTTTCTGGTTTAAGGTTTTTTTGTTTTTTTTGAGGAAAAAAATTGCTTTGCTATGTTGTTGCTGTTTAGGTTTTTGAGAAGAATTCTTACTGTGTTGTCTATCCCTGTTAACCTCTCCTCCCCAAATTTATGAAGACCAGATTAAGTCTTAAGAGACTCCTTGCTTTTTTGAATTTCTCATCCCAGATTATGTGGGATTTGGTTTATTCTGTTTTAAGTTAATTTCAAAAGCGCTTTTTTGATGTTCAAGTTAACCTGTTGTGTAAAGTTTCAAACTAAGTAATTTGTTTAGTTATTTTTCAGTTTTTTAAGCGCTTTTGAAAAGTGCTTTTTAAAATAAGCTATTTTTGTATTCTGCAAATTACAGGTTTGAACAGACTTTGATGGAATGGAAAAGTGGCTGCTCCAAGCTTCAAGACAGCATGTTTTTGCAACTAGGACCAAAGGAGTGTTTAACCACTTAGTCAAAAAAAAATGTAATTATTTAGTCAAAAATGTAATTATTTAGTTTAACAATTATAGCTCTGAGATATCTAACCTGTTTTTGCAGCAAATTCCACTTAATAAAAAAAAATGTAATTATTTAGTTTAATAAAAAATTTTAAAGACAAAATGTATTTGGATTATTTGGAACTTTTTGAATTAAATTTTAATTATGTAATTATCTTTTAAGTTTTTTTTCAAAATTTAACTCAACATTTATTTATGCTAATCAATTTCTACTTTTAAAAACAACAAATTCCTAACTTAAGTATAATGACTTAGTTTTAAAAAAACAAAATATCTCTAACTTAAGTATAATGACTTAATTTTAAAAATAACAAATTTCTAATTTAAATATAATGACTTAATTTTAAAAAACAAATTTCTAATTTAAGTATAATGACTTAATTTTAAAAACAAAATTCTAATTTAAGTTTAATGACTTAATTTAAAAACAAATTTCTAATTTAAGTATAATGACTTAATTTTAAAAATAAATTTCTAATTTAAACACAAAAACTAAGTATAGTAATTTATTTTTAAAAAAAAAACACAATTCTAATTTAAACACAAAAAATCTAAATGTGGGACTTTTAATTTTAAAAAAAACAACACAATTCTATTTTAAATACAAAAATATAAATATGGAACTTTTAATTTAAAAAACACAATTCTATTTTAAATACAAAAATCTAAATATGACACTTTTAATTTCAAAAAAATAAAAATAAAAAATTACATACATGTTTCTAAAAAATGCAAATTCTAAATATGGGACTTTTGAAGCAAAGAAATCTCATGGATTAAACCAAAATGGTCGGACAAAATTGGGGTATGACAATTATCACATGTGTTTCTTTTAGGATTATGAAATTTGGTCCAACATAACATTTGAAGTAGACATCTCAATATTTCCAATGCATTTGGTGTCACCTCACAATAATAAAAAATAAAGAAGTTATGCCCTTGGTAAGTTGACCCAAAATTAGGGTTTCAGTCAAAATGACCTATAATGTTTTGAAATGAATGATGACCTTACAAGCTTCAAATGGATTTTTTATAAGCATTAAAGTTGTTCAGGAACATTGTTTCTCTTGGGGTAATCTTCATATGACAAACACATTAAAAGTTATATCTCAGTGATCCTCAGTTTAGTTAGATGACTTTGAATGGTCAACTTTTAAGGGCCAAACTTCCAACCTTGATGAATAAATGATTGAGTATCCTCAAATGGGCTCATCTATGCCTAAAATTATGAATGAAAGAACTTCCCTTGGTTAAATTTGATCATAGGTTGAGATTGCTTCATGGGCAAGGCATAGTCAAAATAGAGTGGAATTAGGGTTTCCTTGGGAAACAATCCTCAAGCCCTTTGGGTTATCTTGATCAAATTGGAAAATTGAGATACTTGGGAGACATATATGATGATTAGGAGATTTATGGACCATTGTCATGCTTTTTCTTATCTTCATCTGGCCATTTCATTGGGCTTAGGAGCCTCCTAGGAGCATTGGAACACATGATCACTTGAGCTTTAAAACAAAAAGAGTTAGTGACATATTTTTATGCTTTTGGTTAGTAATCTAATAAGAAAATAAATAACATACAATAAAAGCATGCTTGGTGGTCTCAAAACACTCAAACAAGTCCCACCCTAGGGTTAAGGAGCCAAACATGCTCTGATCCTTGAGGCAATGCACTTGTGCAATAACATGATGCCATGAGGGATCTTAGTGGTTAAAATTAGGGTCTTACAGATGCCCCTATTTAAGTTCATTCTATCCAGAGATATGAAGGTTAAAATTTTCGTCTCAACGAGATAGAATGAGCTTAAATAATAACAAAGAGACGAGTTTTGGTCCCTAAGAGACCTCATGATGCAAATGTATGTATGCAAAATAAAATCTTCATGGTGAATAACTGCCACAAAAGAAATCTGAAAAGACTGAACAATCCATATGAGTAACACACTCACTAGGGAGATAGACACTCTGAGAAATAAGGTAAGAATGCGTGAGCAGGTCACGACTTGAAAACTTGCTGGGAGACACAAAGGGATTCCATGAAAATAAATCGATGGAAAGACTCGAGCTGACGCAAAGATGCATGTATTGGGGAATATGCCAATACAGCAAAACTATCCACAAAGGATACATTGGATAAAAATTCAGACTCAGACGGGGATGTCCATAAAGGACTCAGCCGAGGAAGAAACAACGAGATATTACCGGTTATTGGGTAATAAACTCAAGGAGAGACATGTTATTGAAACACCGGTTACTGGGTGAGAGAACAACACGCTCAGGGAGAAAGAACATCTAAGACCGGTATAAGGGTGAGAGATATCAATCATCCGAAACATCTGAGGAGGACCCAAAAGGCACATCTCAACTCAGGAAAAATCTGACTCCACAAGGGACAAAAAGTCATAATAGGGAGCAGAAGGAAGGGACACCAGAGATACCGGTCACTGGGCATATAATAGGTGACCAACCAGGCGTGAATTGGGAACATATCCAAGACACTCATCATCCGAAAGGAGGGCTGAAAAAGCAAACTCGACTTACAGGATGGACATTCGATTCCACAAGGAAATACGGATCTTACTCGACTGGGGAAGAAAAAGACTTCGAATGAAGAGCGCATGAGACATATAATCTATTACCGTCATAACATAGATAACATACTCGCATGGAAGATTATCCACAACCAGTTACTGGGTTAATGAAGGATAAATCGACCGAAAAGAAAGGGCATCAGGATACCGGTTACTGGGTATAAAATGATGACCAATCAGAAGGAGAAACAATCATTACCAAATACGGGTAAATGAAAGATGACTTGCGGGGGACAAATTTCCTGACAAAAGCAATTATCCAAGAGATATATCACCGGTTACTGGGTGGTATACTCAAAAACGAAGGAACATCACGGTTACTGGGTAAAGATAACCAACAAAGAGGGGATTACATCTATCGGTTACTGGGTAGAAAACCAAAGAAAAAGGACTTACAACTATTGGTTACTGGGTAGAAGGCCAAAAAATTCGCTGGGAAAAAGATGGACAATTACTGTTATTGAGCAATTGAATAACTAAACCACAGGGAACTGCAGGGGAATAACAAGGAAAGAATCAATCTAGGAACAAACTAGAAAGACACAATCAAACAAGACTCAACCCGATGAGGATATAACTCAGGGGAGTAATTCCATCCCGATACATAACTGGGGAGGAAACTAAAACAACAATCATCCACGAGGATCTAACTTAGTGGGGAAGAAAGAAGGAAAGATAGACACTTTTTGCCTATGGGGCTGACTCTATATGGAGAGATCAGACACAAACATCTTCTTGGGGAAGAACATTTCACCAATAGCAGCGGATAACAAGCAAAGATATATGGCAAAGAATGCAACATGAATATCTGAATGCTATGATTATGCATATATATGCATGATTTGTGTATGATTAATGTTGACAAACAGACATATCTAACACAAACAAGTCCGAGAATCACGAACGGATACCCGACACAACTTCTCGACAAGAAGGGCGAAGCCTACTGGAGAACTCAACTCTGGTGGGGATGATCTCGGGAAAAAGAGGAGACTTTAACCAAAGATAGGAATAGGCAAAGTCAAAGCTTCCAACTGCAAGAGGTAACACTCTGCACAAGAGAAGTCTCCCAGGGGCAAACAATCCTGACATAAGGAAGATGCAGAAGATCTGCCGGGAATTTTCCACCAATTCTCTCGGGGACAGGTGGTTAAATAACAGTAAGATCCGTTGGAGAAGAAACTCTACTAGGGAACCTTATGACGGGATGATGTGAAAACTCTGTGGGGAACAACCACCAATTAGATGTACATCAATCAAAACACTCCTTTCTATCTGTCGGAGAGGAAACTCTACAAAGGGGAGAAATAGCATTTTGCTCCACTAGGGAAGGAAATAAACATCTTTACCACCAACTCTTAATGCTAGAAGAAATCTTCAGATTCGGAGGAAATACAACCTTCAAACTCTGATCTGGCAACTCTACTGGGGACAGGATGCAAATGTCCTCAAAGGAACTACCCTGGTTGAGGAAATGGGAAATGAATCCTTCGTCAACAAACGACATACTGGGAATGAAAAGGAACACAAGCCCTTCACCAATTGCTCTAGGAAACTTCCCGCTGAGGAGATAATTATCTGGAAAGATAGCTCTGCAGGGAACACATGCTTACTCCGCTGGGGACTTCTACTCATGCTGGGGAAAGACAAACCTCCTCTTGAGTAGAATAGCATATCAACTTTTATCAATCTATAAGGGATTTTAGGTCAGTCCACACAAAGGATGACAACCATATAATTGATAAAACACAAATGCTAATGCCTGATATAGAGGGATACATGTATCTACAGGATCAAGGCAAGAACTAGAACAGAAGGGATCACCTACGGATCAACCATACAACCAATCATGGATTGCCAAGACTCCGCGGGGGAAACAAGCATGTAAGCACAAACAAACTATCTAGGAGTGTGTTGGATGAATATCCACAAATTCTGCTAGGAGAAAGCAATCCAATCAGATAGATCAATCCACTGTCATCAAAGAGAATTCTTATATCAGACTCTCTAGGAAGCTGATGATGTATCATTCTTCCTGCGCTCTCTAGGGAGATAACTTGAAAGCTGATGAAGAGGGTATAAGAATGCCAGAATATGAACAAATGACTTCCCTTTTGGTAATCATACTATCCTTGGGAAAGCACTGAGGACATTCCATTTATCCTTTCAGTCATTGTGAATGTTCATTTTGTTTAAAACAATTTATAAAAACTTTATTTGTTTAAAACAATGATATTCATCAATTAAAACATGCAAACATTTGTTAAACAGAAACAAATAAGAGTGCAAAGAATTGGATAAAGGCTCAAATTTATTTAAGAGAATGGTAGTCTGTGATAACATGAAATTATATCACATTTTAGGACTTAATTCAATTAGATTTTATTATCATTTACTTTAATTTATCTCATTTTATCAGATATTATGCGGTATTTCCTTTCTATTTATGTCAGGCATCCATTTTGAAGCAAAAGTGAAAAAAGGGAAGAAAAGGAGGTGTAAAAAGGAATAAAAAGGAAACAAATAACAAAGACCAAGCCCAGCCCAAAGAAAGCGCACGTTATGCCTGTGACGGGCGTCACAAAGGTTGTGACGAGCGTCACACTAAGCACACTCTTGTGACGAGCGTCACACATGGTGTGACGAGCGTCACACATGGTGTGACGGACGTCACACCATTCCCCTATATTTTTGGCGCTAGGAACTCAACTGACCACGTTGAAAGCTATTTCCACGCACGCTTAACCCTCGGAACGAAAAGACCGCGCATACGGAAACCCTTGGAAAGCAGTTACACCAGCAGCTGTATAAATAGCAGCTAATTGGGAAGTTCCTCAGCTCCGGTTTTTTCCACGCTCATATTGCCGAAGCTCTGCCAATTTTCTTTTCACGCTTTTGCTTAATTTTCTTTTCCAGCAACTTAAGATTGTTTATTTTATTTATTTCTTTTGCAAGTTCTACATTCTTTTTCCCTTGCAATTTACCTTTCCCTTTTTAGCATTTAGATATTTTTCGCATAATAGTTTCTACACCGGAAACTATTGTGCAACTTTTTATCGGATCTAACCTTACGTTAGATTCTAGTTTTATTTCCTTGGTTTAATTTATTGTTTAATTGAAGAATCGAAGAACAAATCCTACCGGCTTGTGGTGGAGTGTTCAAGACTATTGTATTACGCATTCAGGTTCTTTAATCATTATTTAATATTTTGTTTTATTATTTATCTATATTATCTGCCTGGAATGAGTCTGTTTATGCATGATATGTATTCTTGTTTATTTAGCATGTCTGGCTAATTCGCCTAGGTATCGGTATGTAAAGTAAGCAGAATAAGGGATCAAGACTAGTCGGTCTATCTAAACTTAAAATTAGAATCAATCTTTTTACGGTCTCAACTTACAGGTTTAATAACAAGATTTTTTTACAAAAGTAAAGGACATAAAGAAGTTAAAATCAACAGAGCGAGAGTTTGAGGTTTTAACTGGACAGTGTAAGTTAGGCATTAATTCTAGATCAGGGCGAGAGCAAGTTTTAGAGTTAATTAAATTCTGACTTTTTCCAAAAAGTATTTTTAAAGATTGAATGTGAGGACGAGAGTTAAGCATTTGGATTTAATTATATAACCTAAGTCAACAGAGCGAGAGTTTGAGATAAGGGTGTTTAAAACGGTCAGTATTTTCTTAAAAAGAGTTTCTGCAACTTTATTGTTTTCAAAATATGATTTTTGACTTAATTATAAGTGACAGCTACATTAATATAAAATCATGGTTTATTCAACAGAGCGAGAGTTTGAGATAAAACCTTTAACCAATAAAGTTAACCGAAACGATTTATTTTAAAACCAAGAAACCGACAAAGACTTGATTCCCTAGTTGTGACGAACTACATACCGATATCCGTTTTATTAATATTTAATCTAGATCTTAGTTTAGCTCTTAGTTTTTCCCCAAACAATCAAACATTTTCACCTTAGATTTACGTAGTAACCTTAGATAACGGTATATCGATTCATAAGTCCCTGTGGGATTGATATCTTTTAAAACTACGCGATAGAACTGTGCACTTGCAGTTTGTATCCCATTCTCGACTCACACAGTCGAGCGATCAAGTTTTTGGCGCCGTTGCCGGGGACTTTTATTCAATCGATATCGTAACTCTTCCGTTACGCTGTAGAGACTAAGGTTTCTTTTTCTTCTATTCTTTCTTTCGTTGATTTGTATGCCACGCACTCGCTCACAAGGCGAACCGCTCTATTTACGAATCAACGATATCGAACTATATCTCCGAGTCTTACGACGAATTCGGGAATATCGTGCTGCGAACAATCTCCCTCCTATAGACTTTCCTGATCTCAAAGATCTTCCTTCTTTAACCGAGATGGCAGAACCAGCTCGTGCTCTTAGAGATTACGCCGCTCCATCGCAAGATGAACCGCATTCAAGTATTGCTCCGCCCGCAATCGAAGCAAACAACTTCGAACTAAAACCTTCGATGTTGCAGGCTGTGCAACAGAACCAATTCTCTGGAAATCTTACCGAAGATCCAAACCTTCATTTATCCGTATTTGTTCAATACGCTGATACTGTTAAAGCTAATGGTGTCACTTCAGAGGCAATTCGACTTCGTCTTTTTCCTTTCTCATTAAGAGATAGCGCTAGAAGATGGCTTCAATCTCTTCCTTCCAACTCAGTCACCACATGGAACGAGTTGAAGAAAGTTTTTCTTGCCCGATATTTTCCGCCAAGCAAAACAGCTATGTTAAGAGCCCAGATAAACGGATTTAAACAGAAAGACAACGAGTCTCTTTTCGAAGCATGGGAAAGATACAAAGACATGATGAGACTTTGCCCACACCATGGTTTGGAAGACTGGTTAGTAATTCACACATTTTATAATGGTCTCTTATACAACACAAGGTTAACAATAGACGCCGCTGCAGGTGGTGCACTAATGAACAAACCTTATGCTGATGCTTACCAGCTTATCGAGAGCATGGCCCAAAACCACTATCAGTGGGGAACCGAACGAACAACGGTGGAAAAACCTCAACCGAAAACTGGCATGTACGAGATAAGTAACCTTGATCACGTTAATGCAAAAGTGGATGCTTTGGTCCAGAAAATTGAAAGTTTAAACGTATCACCTCCAGCCGCCGTGGTTGCTATAACTCAGAATTGCGAGGTCTGTGGAATCCAAGGCCACACTCCTGCGGAATGTCAACTCTTGACTGGAATCCAAGCAGAGCAAGTAAACTATGCTCAAGGAAGCCCCTATTCGAATACCTATAACCCAAATTGGAAGAACCATCCGAACTTTTCATATAAGAGTAATAGTGCTTTATATGCACCTGGACAGTCTCCAAATCAAGCCCCATCTATACCTCCGGGATATCAGAAACCGAATTCTAACAATAATACCCCTAGAAAATCCAACTTGGAAATCATGATGGAAAACTTTATAGCTTCCCAACAACAAACCAATAAAGATTTCTTAAACCAGAACATACATACTGGCGAACAACTTAAACAACTAGCAAGCAAAGTAGATGCCTTGGCTACCCATAACAAAATGCTGGAAACACAAATATCTCAAGTAGCTCAACAACAAGCACCTACTGCTGCCCCAACTGGTACATTCCCTGGACAGCCCCAACCTAATCCGAGAAGCCAAGCTCATGCAATTATATTAAGAAGTGGAACGGAAGTGGAAGGACCGTCTGATCCAAGGATAGAAAACCAAAACCCTAAAAAATCAAATGAGGAAAGTGAACCTAAGGAAAAGGAAGAGAGTAATAAGGAAACCCTAGAAAAGAAGGAACCTTATGTACCTCCACCACCTTACAAACCACCTATACCTTACCCTCAAAGGCTTGTTAAAACCAAAGATGCGAGCCAATTTAGAAAATTTGTTGATCTCCTTAAACAATTAAACGTTACAATTCCGTTCACCGAAGCTATTACGCAGATGCCCTCATATGCTAAATTCTTAAAAGAAATTCTTTCTAATAAGAGGAAACTTGAGGATAGCGAAACCGTTACACTCCCTGCCGAATGTAGCGCTATAATCCAAAACATGCCTCCTAAACTCAAGGATCCGGGTAGTTTCTCTATACCCTGTCACATAGGAAAATTTGTCATCGACAAAGCTTTATGCGATTTAGGAGCCGGAATTAGCGTTATGCCTTTATCCATATGTAAGAAACTGGAAATGGGAGAATTAAGACCGACCAAAATGTCCGTGCAACTAGCAGATCGTTCCATCAAATATCCTGTAGGAATCCTTGAAAACGTTCCCGTACGCATAGGTCAGTTTTACATTCCCACTGACTTCACAATTATGGACATTAGAGAAGATGATATTACACCTATTATACTAGGAAGACCGTTCTTAGCAACTGCCGGTGCAATCATAGACGTAAAACGAGGACGACTCACCTTCGAAGTAGGTGAAGAGAAAATTGAATTCATTCTTTCCCAATTCTTGAAAGCACCTGCAATAGAAGATACATGTTACTTCATGGATATCATCGATGAATGCATAAAAGAAGCAGAGTTAGGAGAAGACAAATCATCAGACTATCCTTTAGAAGACAAATCTAAACAATGCTTAGCAATAACACCGGACCCTACACAGTGTCTTAACAAACCAACCCCTGATTTGAAAACACTTCCCAAAAATCTGAGATATGAATTCCTAGACTTAGAACTTGAACGACCTGTGATAGTTAATGCAGATCTAGGAAGACTCGAAACAGAAAAACTCTTACATATCTTAAGGAAATACCCCACCGCACTAGGATACCACATCACCGATCTTAAAGGAATAAGCCCTTCTATTTGTATGCACCGCATCATGTTAGAAGAAGACTGTAAAACCTCTAGGGAACACCAGAGAAGACTAAATCCGATCCTAAGTGAGGTAGTAAAGAAAGAAATAACCAAGTTATTGGAAGCAGGTATTATATATCCTATATCTGATAGCAAATGGGTCAGTCCTGTACACGTTGTACCAAAGAAAGGAGGCATAACCGTTATTGAAAACGAAAAAGGAGAAACTATAACTAAACGAATCGAATCGGGATGGAGAATGTGCATTGATTATAGGAAACTAAACAAAGCAACCCGAAAAGATCATTTCCCTTTACCATTCATTGACCAAATGTTAGAACGATTAGCAAAACATTCACATTTCTGTTATTTAGACGGTTATTCAGGCTTCTTTCAAATACCAATTTCCTTTCCATATTGTATTTCATTTCCTTAAAAACATTGGGGACAATGTTTAATTTAAGTATGGGGGGAAAACTTGTTCTTCCTATTGCCATTTTTTTTTTTTTTTTTTTTTTTTTTGAATAAATCAAGAATGAATATTAAACGGAAATTAAAAGAATAATTAAGAAAGAAATAGGGAAATGATAATAATAGAATAATAAAATAACAAATTAATTTGTGGGTTGTCTCCCACTAAGCGCTTTGTTTAAATGTCGCAAGCTCGACAAAGAAACTGTTAAATATAGTCTATGAGTCCTGGGGGCGTTTCGTCTAAGTGTAGGATTTGCGAATCCTCGTTGGTTTCCGCATAGTGATAGTGTTTCAGACGTTGCCCGTTTACGGTGAACGGTTCTGTAGATTGTCCTTTTATTTCTACCGCTCCACTGGGAAAGATTTTAGTGATATGAAAAGGCCCTGACCATCTGGATCGTAGTTTTCCCGGGAATAACTTTAGTCTAGAGTTAAATAAAAGTACTGCGTCGCCTTGCTTGAAGATTTTCCTTGATATACGCTTGTCATGCCTTTGTTTTGTTCTTTCTTTATAGATTCTGGCATTTTCATAGGCGTCTCTTCGGAGTTCCTCTAATTCATTTATGTCAAGGATTCTCTTTTCACCGGCGGCTTTATAATTCAAATTTAGATTTCTAATAGCCCAATAGGCTTTATGTTCTAATTCTACCGGGAGGTGACAGGATTTTCCATAAATGAGCTTAAATGGGGTCGTCCCTATGGGGGTTTTATAAGCAGTTCGGTATGCCCACAAAGCTTCTGGTAATTTCAATGACCAATCTTTCCTTGAAGTGGCTACCGTTTTTTCTAGTATTTGCTTGATTTCTCTGTTAGACATTTCCACTTGTCCACTGGTTTGAGGGTGGTAAGGTGTCGCTATCCTATGTCTCACTCCATACTTAAGTAGTAGTTTTTCGAGTACCTTGGATATAAAGTGCGATCCACCATCACTGACTACTATTCTTGGGATGCCAAATCTCGGAAATATTATATTCTTAAAGAGTCTAGTTACTACTCGGGTGTCATTTGTTGGAGAAGCTATAGCTTCGATCCATTTTGATACGTAGTCAACTGCCACGAGTATGTATTTGTTACCGAAAGAGGATGGGAAAGGTCCCATGAAGTCTATCCCCCACACGTCAAAAATCTCTACTTCCAAAATACCTTTTTGTGGCATCTCATCACGTCTAGATATGTTTCCCGTGCGTTGACATCTGTCACACTCCTTAATAGCCGCATGTACGTCCTTCCATATAGTTGGCCAATAAAAGCCAGCTTGTAGGATTTTAGAGCAGGTCTTGGATGTACTTGTGTGTCCACCATAAGGCGCGGAGTGACAGTGTTGGATTATATTTTCTACCTCTTCTTCGGGTATACATCGACGGAAAATACCATCGGGGCCTCTTTTGAAAAGTAAGGGATCATCCCAGTAATAGTGTTTTATGTCGTGGAAGAATCGTTTCTTCTGCTGGTAAGATAAAGTAGGTGGAACTATTCCGGCAGCTAAATAAATGACTAGATCAGCGTACCATGGTGTGACAGATATAGCTAAGGTGGTTTCTACTTGTATGTCGGAGTTGTTCTCTTCCAAAGTAGCTATAAGTTTGTCGTACGAGAAATCATCATTAATTGATGTTCTTTCCGGTTCAAGGTTCTCAAGTCTAGAGAGGTGGTCTGCTACTACGTTTTCAGTTCCTTTCTTGTCCTTGATTTCTAAGTCGAATTCTTGTAGTAACAAGATCCATCTTAGGAGTCTAGGTTTAGCATCCTTTTTTGTTAGAAGGTACCTGATAGCAGCGTGATCAGTGTAGACTATTATTTTGGCTCCTACCAAGTAAGAACGAAATTTATCCAGCGCAAATACCACCGCTAGGAGTTCTTTCTTGGTAGTGGCGTAATTCATTTGCGCTTCATCCAGGGTTCTGCTAGCGTAATATATAACGTGAAGCTTTGTATCCTTCCTTTGTCCTAAAACAGCACCTACAGCATAATCACTGGCATCGCACATTATTTCGAACGGTTCATTCCAGTCTGGTGTCTGCATAATGGGTGCGGAGATCAATGCTTGTTTAAGAGTTTGAAATGCTTTTAAACAGTTATCGTCGAATATGAATTCAGCATCTTTCATCAACAGTCCGGTTAAGGGTTTAGTTATCTTAGAGAAGTCTTTGATGAATCGTCGGTAAAAACCGGCGTGTCCTAAAAAGCTTCGTACTTCTCTCACGGTTCTTGGGGGTTGAAGATTTTCGATTACCTCTATTTTGGCTTTGTCTACTTCAATTCCTCTGTTCGAGATGATGTGTCCTAAAACAATTCCTTCTTGTACCATAAAGTGGCACTTTTCCCAATTAAGTACTAAGTTTACTTTTACACATCGCTCAAGAACTCTTTCTAGGTTTTCAAGGCATTCTTCGAAACTTTGTCCGTATACAGAAAGGTCATCCATAAATACTTCCATGATGTTTTCGAGAAAGTCGGCGAATATTGCCATCATGCATCTTTGAAAGGTTGCAGGGGCATTACACAGACCAAACGGCATTCGTCTATAAGCGAAGGTACCAAAAGGGCATGTGAACGTTGTCTTTTCTTGGTCATCAGGGTGAATTGGTATTTGAAAGAAGCCTGAATAACCGTCTAAATAACAGAAATGTGAATGTTTTTCTAATCGTTCTAACATTTGGTCAATGAATGGTAAAGGGAAATGATCTTTTCGGGTTGCTTTGTTTAGTTTCCTATAATCAATGCACATTCTCCATCCCGATTCGATTCGTTTACTTATAGTTTCTCCTTTTTCGTTTTCAATAACGGTTATGCCTCCTTTCTTTGGTACAACGTGTACAGGACTGACCCATTTGCTATCAGATATAGGATATATAATACCTGCTTCCAATAACTTGGTTATTTCTTTCTTTACTACCTCACTTAGGATCGGATTTAGTCTTCTCTGGTGTTCCCTAGAGGTTTTACAGTCTTCTTCTAACATGATGCGGTGCATACAAATAGAAGGGCTTATTCCTTTAAGATCGGTGATGTGGTATCCTAGTGCGGTGGGGTATTTCCTTAAGATATGTAAGAGTTTTTCTGTTTCGAGTCTTCCTAGATCTGCATTAACTATCACAGGTCGTTCAAGTTCTAAGTCTAGGAATTCATATCTCAGATTTTTGGGAAGTGTTTATAAAATCAGGGGTTGGTTTGTTAAGACATTGCGTAGGGTCCGGTGTTATTGCTAAGCATTGTTTAGATTTGTCTTCTAAAGGATAGTCTGATGATTTGTCTTCTCCTAACTCTGCTTCTTTTATGCATTCATCGATGATATCCATGAAGTAACATGTATCTTCTATTACAGGTGCTTTCAAGAATTGGGAAAGAATGAATTCAATTTTCTCTTCACCTACTTCGAAGGTGACTCGTCCTCGTTTTACGTCTATGATTGCACCGGCAGTTGCTAAGAACGGTCTTCCTAGTATAATAGGTGTAATATCATCTTCTCTAATGTCCATAATTGTGAAGTCAGTGGGAATGTAAAACTGACCTATGCGTACGGGAACGTTTTCAAGGATTCCTACAGGATATTTGATGGAACGATCTGCTAGTTGCACGGACATTTTGGTCGGTCTTAATTCTCCCATTTCCAGTTTCTTACATATGGATAAAGGCATAACGCTAATTCCGGCTCCTAAATCGCATAAAGCTTTGTCGATGACAAATTTTCCTATGTGACAGGGTATAGAGAAACTACCCGGATCCTTGAGTTTAGGAGGCATGTTTTGGATTATAGCGCTACATTCGGCAGGGAGTGTAACGGTTTCGCTATCCTCAAGTTTCCTCTTATTAGAAAGAATTTCTTTTAAGAATTTAGCATATGAGGGCATCTGCGTAATAGCTTCGGTGAACGGAATTGTAACGTTTAATTGTTTAAGGAGATCAACAAATTTTCTAAATTGGCTCGCATCTTTGGTTTTAACAAGCCTTTGAGGGTAAGGTATAGGTGGTTTGTAAGGTGGTGGAGGTACATAAGGTTCCTTCTTTTCTAGGGTTTCCTTATTACTCTCTTCCTTTTCCTTAGGTTCACTTTCCTCATTTGATTTTTTAGGGTTTTGGTTTTCTATCCTTGGATCAGACGGTCCTTCCACTTCCGTTCCACTTCTTAATATAATTGCATGAGCTTGGCTTCTCGGATTAGGTTGGGGCTGTCCAGGGAATGTACCAGTTGGGGCAGCAGTAGGTGCTTGTTGTTGAGCTACTTGAGATATTTGTGTTTCTAGCATTTTGTTATCGGTAGCCAAGGCATCTACTTTGCTTGCTAGTTGTTTAAGTTGTTCGCCAGTATGTATGTTCTGGTTTAAGAAATCTTTATTGGTTTGTTGTTGGGAAGCTATAAAGTTTTCCATCATGATTTCCAAGTTGGATTTTCTAGGGGTATTATTGTTAGAATTCGGTTTCTGATATCCCGGAGGTATAGATGGGGCTTGATTTGGAGACTGTCCAGGTGCATATAAAGCACTATTACTCTTATATGAAAAGTTCGGATGGTTCTTCCAATTTGGGTTATAGGTATTCGAATAGGGGCTTCCTTGAGCATAGTTTACTTGCTCTGCTTGGATTCCAGTCAAGAGTTGACATTCCGCAGGAGTGTGGCCTTGGATTCCACAGACCTCGCAATTCTGAGTTATAGCAACCACGGCGGCTGGAGGTGATACGTTTAAACTTTCAATTTTCTGGACCAAAGCATCCACTTTTGCATTAACGTGATCAAGGTTACTTATCTCGTACATGCCAGTTTTCGGTTGAGGTTTTTCCACCGTTGTTCGTTCGGTTCCCCACTGATAGTGGTTTTGGGCCATGCTCTCGATAAGCTGGTAAGCATCAGCATAAGGTTTGTTCATTAGTGCACCACCTGCAGCGGCGTCTATTGTTAACCTTGTGTTGTATAAGAGACCATTATAAAATGTGTGAATTACTAACCAGTCTTCCAAACCATGGTGTGGGCAAAGTCTCATCATGTCTTTGTATCTTTCCCATGCTTCGAAAAGAGACTCGTTGTCTTTCTGTTTAAATCCGTTTATCTGGGCTCTTAACATAGCTGTTTTGCTTGGCGGAAAATATCGGGCAAGAAAAACTTTCTTCAACTCGTTCCATGTGGTGACTGAGTTGGAAGGAAGAGATTGAAGCCATCTTCTAGCGCTATCTCTTAATGAGAAAGGAAAAAGATGAAGTCGAATTGCCTCTGAAGTGACACCATTAGCTTTAACAGTATCAGCGTATTGAACAAATACGGATAAATGAAGGTTTGGATCTTCGGTAAGATTTCCAGAGAATTGGTTCTGTTGCACAGCCTGCAACATCGAAGGTTTTAGTTCGAAGTTGTTTGCTTCGATTGCGGGCGGAGCAATACTTGAATGCGGTTCATCTTGCGATGGAGCGGCGTAATCTCTAAGAGCACGAGCTGGTTCTGCCATCTCGGTTAAAGAAGGAAGATCTTTGAGATCAGGAAAGTCTATAGGAGGGAGATTGTTCGCAGCACGATATTCCCGAATTCGTCGTAAGACTCGGAGATATAGTTCGATATCATTGATTCGTAAATAGAGCGGTTCGCCTTGTGAGCGAGTGCGTGGCATACAAATCAACGAAAGAAAGAATAGAAGAAAAAGAAACCTTAGTCTCTACAGCGTAACGGAAGAGTTACGATATCGATTGAATAAAAGTCCCCGGCAACGGCGCCAAAAACTTGATCGCTCGACTGTGTGAGTCGAGAATGGGATACAAACTGCAAGTGCACAGTTCTATCGCGTAGTTTTAAAAGATATCGATCCCACAGGGACTTATGAATCGATATACCGTTATCTAAGGTTACTACGTAAATCTAAGGTGAAAATGTTTGATTGTTTGGGGAAAAACTAAGAGCTAAACTAAGATCTAGATTAAATATTAATAAAACGGATATCGGTATGTAGTTCGTCACAACTAGGGAATCAAGTCTTTGTCGGTTTCTTGGTTTTAAAATAAATCGTTTCGGTTAACTTTATTGGTTAAAGGTTTTATCTCAAACTCTCGCTCTGTTGAATAAACCATGATTTTATATTAATGTAGCTGTCACTTATAATTAAGTCAAAAATCATATTTTGAAAACAATAAAGTTGCAGAAACTCTTTTTAAGAAAATACTGACCGTTTTAAACACCCTTATCTCAAACTCTCGCTCTGTTGACTTAGGTTATATAATTAAATCCAAATGCTTAACTCTCGTCCTCACATTCAATCTTTAAAAATACTTTTTGGAAAAAGTCAGAATTTAATTAACTCTAAAACTTGCTCTCGCCCTGATCTAGAATTAATGCCTAACTTACACTGTCCAGTTAAAACCTCAAACTCTCGCTCTGTTGATTTTAACTTCTTTATGTCCTTTACTTTTGTAAAAAAATCTTGTTATTAAACCTGTAAGTTGAGACCGTAAAAAGATTGATTCTAATTTTAAGTTTAGATAGACCGACTAGTCTTGATCCCTTATTCTGCTTACTTTACATACCGATACCTAGGCGAATTAGCCAGACATGCTAAATAAACAAGAATACATATCATGCATAAACAAACTCATTCCAGGCAGATAATATAGATAAATAATAAAACAAAATATTAAATAATGATTAAAGAACCTGAATGCGTAATACAATAGTCTTGAACACTCCACCACAAGCCGGTAGGATTTGTTCTTCGATTCTTCAATTAAACAATAAATTAAACCAAGGAAATAAAACTAGAATCTAACGTAAGGTTAGATCCGATAAAAAGTTGCACAATAGTTTCCGGTGTAGAAACTATTATGCGAAAAATATCTAGATGCTAAAAAGGGAAAGGTAAATTGCAAGGGAAAAAGAATGTAGAACTTGCAAAAGAAATAAATAAAATAAACAATCTTAAGTTGCTGGAAAAGAAAATTAAGCAAAAGCGTGAAAAGAAAATTGGCAGAGCTTCGGCAATATGAGCGTGGGAAAAACCGGAGACGAGGAACTTCCCAATTAGCTGCTATTTATACAGCTGCTGGTGTAACTGCTTTCCAAGGGTTTCCGTATGCGCGGTCTTTTCGTTCCGAGGGTTAAGCGTGCGTGGAAATAGCTTTCAACATGGTCAGTTGAGTTCCTAGCGCCAAAAATATAGGGGAATGGTGTGACGTCCGTCACACCATGTGTGACGCTCGTCACAAGAGTGTGCTTAGTGTGACGCTCGTCACAACCTTTGTGACGCCCGTCACAGGCATAACGTGCTCTTTCTTTGGGCTGGGCTTGGTCTTTGTTATTTGTTTCCTTTTTATTCCTTTTTACACCTCCTTTTCTTCCCTTTTTTCACTTTTGCTTCAAAATGGATGCCTGACATAAATAGAAAGGAAATACCGCATAATATCTGATAAAATGAGATAAATTAAAGTAAATGATAATAAAATCTAATTGAATTAAGTCCTAAAATGTGATATAATTTCATGTTATCAAACTCCCCCATACTTAGATCTTTGCTTGTCCTCAAGCAAAATACAGTATAGAAATCGTTTTAAAATTTTAGCCAGATGAAATTTCAAAATACACATCAATTCGTAATAGGTTGCAAGTGGATTTTGTTTAGAAGCAACTTGAGTTTAATCTTGACATTAACAACTACCGTTACAACTCAGATAACTCTACCTTATGCAAATCAGTTCAAGTACTGCCATTATAGCTATCCTAGTTCCTTTACTTTTATTTCACCCGCTTTCATTCTAGCGAAATCACATTAAGCCCTTTATCTTTTCGCGCACATAGTGGAGTAACCGGTTAGTGATTATGATCCGCTTTTAGCTAGAAGTTCTGGTACATAAGTCGGATAACTTCGTTATTCAGTCCATTGCAAATTGTGGGGGATCGAACCGTAGTCCGCCCTACCGAGTTCAGTACCAGATACCTACTGAACCAACTCATAATGGATTTTTCATATTGTGTTTTTGCATGATCTGCAACCTTTAGATTAAATGATCTGGTAAGGATCACCTAATTTAATCAGTGCATTTTCTGATATATTCATATATTTTATGTTACTTTGGGGATCATTCACTTATATTCATCGGCTCTCCACGTAGTTTGCTATTAAGATGGTGCTGACTTCTCGTATAAACTACTCGGGGTTACTCTAAAGCTAAAAGTTCGAGGAATCGGTATAATAGGTACTTATCCTGATCTAACATGTTGAGGTTCTCAAAGCGTTGTTATGGTAATGATTTCTTGATTTCACTCAAGTTTTATAAAGTAAGCAACCTTTATACTTATTGGGTGTGTTAAAATTTGTTTTGTTATGGCTCAAGAAAATTGAGGGGAATAGATAATAGAAATATTTCACACTAGGGACTTAACTTAAAATTATAATAATTTTTTTTTTTTTTTTTTTTTTGCATAAGAAAGGGAAATAACAATGAAAGGGAAGGTAACATACTTGAAAAAAAAAATGGAAATAGGAAGAACAAGTTTTCCCCCCATACTTAAATTAAACATTGTCCCCAATGTTTTTAAGGAAATGAAATACAATATGGAAAGGAAAAAAAAAACTACAACTAAGGTTGTCTTCCGCCTCTGGTTCTTGGACCTGGTGATTTCTGACGTAAGTCTAAGTAGTCGAACCTGCTGAACAACTCAGTAAACCGCTGGTCAGTTATGGCATTCCTAGCATCCTGTTGTTGTTGCATTTGATGCATCATCTGCAGCATTTCGACATTTTGTGCCTGCATGCCATCGATAGCATCCATAATGTCGTCGTTGGTTGCAGGCCTTCTTCGTCGACGACGTTGGGAGGATGGGCCAGTTGTATTGCCGGAAGGGTTGAGCGGGACTGACTGTTGTGTAGGCGGATGATCACCTTGTTCCATTTCTTCAAACTCATCTGTTTGCGGGTTTGTTTGTAAAGGCTCGGTGGTTTCAGGAGCGTTTAGATCATAGAGGTGGTGGTCGGGGTTTGTGACATCAGTGAGGGCAGTATTTGGTAGAACAACGCTTGGGATTGCCTGGTTGTTCACCATGAGATAATATCCTCCGCCTACTCTGTTCTTAATCAAGCGGCTGGATCGACAGTAGCTGGTGTCCATAGATAGGGGAGGTAGGGATTCTAAAGTTTGGAGTTTATCTCCTAGGTGTAGGCCAAGTGCGATGGTGGTTATTAAGCCACCAATTATAAAAGGTTGCCTGCCTCTAGCACATAAGGTGCGGATATGATGAAAGAGAAAGGAGGCGGCGTTTACCTGAGTATCTGGTTCGAAGACGCACTGGAGGAAAAATAGTTCCTTTGAGTTGACCTTGCTGTTGTTTGGCCTTCCAAAAATTGTGTTTTGCAAGATGCGGATAAAGTACCGGATAGTGGGGTTATGTATATGGGAGAGAAGGAGTTCTTCCCAGTTGTAGGTATCTATACCGGAAATTTTCTTAAAAAGGCCAAAAACGCCAATTGTGTTCCAGTTTGAGGTTGGAGGGATTCTGGCGTGCAGCAGACCTTCTGTGGGAAATTGTAGCATGGTACTCAATTGGTTTTGGGTTAGAGAGTACTCGGTGTTAAACATACGGAAGGTTGCCGTACCGGTTAGAAATTCGTCTTCACCGGCGGGGGTGGTGTAGTCGTAGGAACTTAAGAATTCTAAGGTTAGGGATGGATAGGTGGGTTGATTATGGGTGCAAAGGAAGGTTAAGTTGGCTTGACGGAGCATCCATTCGATACCTTGAAGTAAGCCTAATTGTTGTAAACAAGGTAAATCGGGGTACCTGGTGGAAGCGACGCCTCGCTGTTGGAAACGCTCGAATTGCTCCCTCTGATAATTGTCATCTACGGATCGGAAGATGATATTTCCGAAATTCTGATTTCCCGCCATTGTGATGAATTTTTGAAGGGATGATTTGGAAAGAAAAAGAAGTGTATTTGATAGGAGAGAATTGTTTTGTGGTGAATGAAGGAAGGTTTGGTGGGTATTTATAGGAGAAGAATTTGGGAGGTGGAAAGAAAAAGTGGTTGAAAAGTAATTAAGTGTGGTTAAATGAAAAGTGAATGGGGAAGGTAAAAAGTTAAAGGTGTAACGTTCGTCTCCAACGGCTCCTTAACGTTCACTAGTCTGAAGGGTGTTACGCTCGTCACAGGGATGTGACGCTCGTAACAGGCACTAAGCGTGTCGTCCGTTATGGATAGTGTGACGCTCGTCACACTTCCTTTTTGGAAAGGCTTAGTGGCGCTTCACAGAATTACTTTGGTAGCGTATTTTAATGTTTTGTTTTGTTTATGATCAGTTTAGTCTGCAATTTAATTTATTGTGCACGCTTAATTGCTTTGTATAATAATTAATTCATAGGTAACAACAGTAGAGCATAATAGCTATTGCATAATAAAATTAACTAAACAGCTTCAATAAAAATGATCATAATGTAATACAGGAAAGGAAAACAATGAAATGAAAGAGAAATAACATGAATTCAAATAACATTAATAAATAATCTAACTTAAAACTAAATAACTTAGGAAAATAACTAAACTCTATCCCTCTGTGCGATCTCTGGCCGGAGGAGCAAAAGAGTTAACATGATGTAGCAATTCGTGAAACTGATTCGTCATACTGCTCATGTATCCTAGGACTTCGTCTCTCATGTTAGTAAATTCTCCTCTGAGGGCGTCTTGTTCTGACATCAAAGCTTCAATGGCGGTGTTATAATCAGTTCCGGGCATATGATGTCAGAGGTCAGGTATGGCTGATTCTTCGGTCGAAACAGGCTGAGGAGGAGGGTCAATATCATGATAGCCGGATGGTGTCTGAGGGTCAGATTCAGCATGAGATATCTGGTCAACATAATTCTCATAGTCATCACAAATCTCATAATCCTGGATGGATTCAGTGGATCCAGCAGGAGTTGGGGTTTCATTCAGGTTATAGAGCCAGTTCCTTTGGTTATGAACACTAGTCCTAGGATCGGGCATGGTGAATAGGCAGAGAACCTGGTTATCAATAATAAGCTCAAACTCATCAGACCCTAGGTTTGCTATAAACATAGTGTTGAAGAGGAAAGGTATACTCATAGTAGTAATGCCACAAAAAGGGCTAAGGTCAAGCATAGGCTGACGTAATCCAATAGCATTACCTATCATAGTTATCAAACCGCCTATTCTAATGGGTGCTCGCTCATCCTGGATAAGGTGGTCCAAATTAGCTAACATAAAAGTGGCACCGTTTACTGGACGGTTCTGGGAAGCACAAAATATGATGAAAAGTTCATCACGTGAAACTGAAGTACTGTTTGGCTTCCTCCCAAATAAAGTGTGGGTCAGGATCTTATGGAAGTAGCGAAAAGCCGGGTTGTGTGTGTTTCCAGAGAGAAACTCATGTTCTTCGGGCTCATCATTTCCAGTCAGCTTACCCCAAAAGTGTTCAAGCTCTCTATATTCAAAAAGTTCTTCCTGGCTTACAGTGAATGTATCAAAGGAGGTAGGAAAACCCAAAAGGTTGGTGAAGTCTCTAATATTAAATTGGTACTCCATATTGAACATTCTGAACTGGATAAAACCTCTGCTAATTCCTTTTCCATGGCTGGGTAGATAGATTAGTGAACTAAGGAATTCTAGTGTGAGTCTCCGGTAGGTGGTGAAATGTCTCAGGATAGGGGATGTCTCCCATCCTATCTGATTCAGCAAATACAGGACACTCTGTCTCAGTCCAAGGGCAGTCATAGCCCAATCATCAGCATATAAACTAGGTAGCATCTCTCTAGCGGCTAGTTCTTCAAACTTTTGTTTCTGAGCCATTCCTCTGAACTTGATACCCATACGATCAAAATGTCCCATCTGGTTAGTGTTAGCTAGAGAAAAGAAAACATGAGTTTAAGTCAGGATTTGGCCAAATGCCGAAAGAAGAAAAAAAAAATTATTATTATATATGGGGGGAAAACTTCCATGATGTTTTCGAGAAAGTCGGCGAATATTGCCATCATGCATCTTTGAAAGGTTGCAGGGGCATTACACAGACCAAACGGCATTTGTCTATAAGCGAAGGTACCAATTCACCCTGATGACCAAGAAAAGACAACGTTCACATGCCCTTTTGGTACCTTCGCTTATAGACGAATGCCGTTTGGTCTGTGTAATGCCCCTGCAACCTTTCAAAGATGCATGATGGCAATATTCGCCGACTTTCTCGAAAACATCATGGAAGTATTTATGGATGACTTTTCTGTATACGGACAAAGTTTCGAAGAATGCCTTGAAAACCTAGAAAGAGTTCTTGAGCGATGTGTAAAAGTAAACTTAGTACTTAATTGGGAAAAGTGCCACTTTATGGTACAAGAAGGAATTGTTTTAGGACACATCATCTCGAACAGAGGAATTGAAGTAGACAAAGCCAAAATAGAGGTAATCGAAAATCTTCAACCCCCAAGAACCGTGAGAGAAGTACGAAGCTTTTTAGGACACGCCGGTTTTTACCGACGATTCATCAAAGACTTCTCTAAGATAACTAAACCCTTAACCGGACTGTTGATGAAAGATGCTGAATTCATATTCGACGATAACTGTTTAAAAGCATTTCAAACTCTTAAACAAGCATTGATCTCCGCACCCATTATGCAGACACCAGACTGGAATGAACCATTCGAAATAATGTGCGATGCCAGTGATTATGCTGTAGGTGCTGTTTTAGGACAAAGGAAGGATAAAAAGCTTCACGTTATATATTACGCTAGCAGAACCCTGGATGAAGCGCAAATGAATTACGCCACTACCGAGAAAGAACTCCTAGCGGTGGTATTTGCGCTGGATAAATTTCGTTCTTACTTGGTAGGAGCCAAAATAATAGTCTACACTGATCACGCTGCTATCAGGTACCTTCTAACAAAAAAGGATGCTAAACCTAGACTCCTAAGATGGATCTTGTTACTACAAGAATTCGACTTAGAAATCAAGGACAAGAAAGGAACTAAAAACGTAGTAGCAGACCACCTCTCTAGACTTGAGAACCTTGAACCGGAAAGAACATCAATTAATGATGATTTCTCGTACGACAAACTTATAGCTACTTTGGAAGAGAACAACTCCGACATACAAGTAGAAACCACCTTAGCTATATCTGTCACGCCATGGTATGCTGATCTAGTCAATTATTTAGCTGCCGGAATAGTTCCACCTACTTTATCTTACCAGCAGAAGAAACGATTCTTCCACGACATAAAACACTATTACTGGGATGATCCCTTACTTTTCAAAAGAGGCCCCGATGGTATTTTCCGTCGATGTATACCCGAAGAAGAGGTAGAAAATATAATCCAACACTGTCACTCCGCGCCTTATGGTGAACACACAAGTACATCCAAGACCTGCTCTAAAATCCTACAAGCTGGCTTTTATTGGCCAACTATATGGAAGGACGTACATGCGGCTATTAAGGAGTGTGACAGATGTCAGCGCACGGGAAACATATCTAGACGCGACGAGATGCCACAAAAAGGTATTTTGGAAGTAGAGATTTTTGACGTGTGGGGGATAGACTTCATGGGACCTTTCCCATCCTCTTTCGGTAACAAATACATACTCGTGGCAGTTGACTACGTATCAAAATGGATCGAAGCTATAGCTTCTCCAACAAATGACACCCGAGTAGTAACTAGACTCTTTAAGAATATAATATTTCCGAGATTTGGCATCCCAAGAATAGTAGTCAGTGATGGTGGATCGCACTTTATATCCAAGGTACTCGAAAAACTACTACTTAAGTATGGAGTGAGACATAGGATAGCGACACCTTACCACCCTCAAACCAGTGGACAAGTGGAAGTGTCTAACAGAGAAATCAAGCAAATACTAGAAAAAACGGTAGCCACTTCAAGGAAAGATTGGTCATTGAAATTACCAGAAGCTTTGTGGGCATACCGAACTGCTTATAAAACCCCCATAGGGACGACCCCATTTAAGCTCATTTATGGAAAATCCTGTCACCTCCCGGTAGAATTAGAACATAAAGCCTATTGGGCTATTAGAAATCTAAATTTGAATTATAAAGCCGCGGGTGAAAAGAGAATCCTTGACATAAATGAATTAGAGGAACTCCGAAGAGACGCCTATGAAAATGCCAGAATCTATAAAGAAAGAACAAAACAATGGCATGACAAGCGTATATCAAGGAAAATCTTCAAGCAAGGCGACGCAGTACTTTTATTTAACTCTAGACTAAAGTTATTCCCGGGAAAACTACGATCCAGATGGTCAGGGCCTTTTCATATCACTAAAATCTTTCCCAGTGGAGCAGTAGAAATAAAAGGACAATCTACAGAACCGTTCACCGTAAATGGGCAACGTCTGAAACACTATCACTATGCGGAAATCAACGAGGATTCGCAAATCCTACACTTAGACGAAACACCCCCTGGACTCATAGACTATATTTAACAGTTTCTTTGTCGAGCTTGCGACATTTAAACAAAGCGCTTAGTGGGAGACAACCCACAAATTAATTTGTTATTTTATTATTCTATTATTATCATTTCCCTATTTCTTTCTTAATTATTCTTTTAATTTCCGTTTAATATTCATTCTTGATTTATTCAAAAAAAAAAAAAAAATATATATATATATATATATATAATAATAATCTTTTCTTCTTTCGGCATTTGGCCAAATCCTGACTTAAACTCATGTTTTCTTTTCTCTAGCTAACACTAACCAGATGGGACATTTTGATCGTATGGGTATCAAGTTCAAAGGAATGGCTCAGAAACAAAAGTTTGAAGAACTAGCCGCTAGAGAGATGCTACCTAGTTTATATGCTGATGATTGGGCTATGACTGCCCTTGGACTGAGACAGAGTGTCCTGTATTTGCTGAATCAGATAGGATGGGAGACATCCCCTATCCTGAGACATTTCACCACCTACCGGAGACTCACACTAGAATTCCTTAGTTCACTAATCTATCTACCCAGCCATGGAAAAGGAATTAGCAGAGGTTTTATCCAGTTCAGAATGTTCAATATGGAGTACCAATTTAATATTAGAGACTTCACCAACCTTTTGGGTTTTCCTACCTCCTTTGATACATTCACTGTAAGCCAGGAAGAACTTTTTGAATATAGAGAGCTTGAACACTTTTGGGGTAAGCTGACTGGAAATGATGAGCCCGAAGAACATGAGTTTCTCTCTGGAAACATACACAACCCGACTTTTCGCTACTTCCATAAGATCCTGACCCACACTTTATTTGGGAGGAAGCCAAACAGTACTTCAGTTTCACGTGATGAACTTTTCATCATATTTTGTGCTTCCCAGAACCGTCCAGTAAACGGTGCCACTTTTATGTTAGCTAATTTGGACCACCTTATCCAGGATGAGCGAGCACCCATTAGAATAGGCGGTTTGATAACTATGATAGGTAATGCTATTGGATTACGTCAGCCTATGCTTGACCTTAGCCCTTTTTGTGGCATTACTACTATGAGTATACCTTTCCTCTTCAACACTATGTTTATAGCAAACCTAGGGTCTGATGAGTTTGAGCTTATTATTGATAACCAGGTTCTCTGCCTATTCACCATGCCCGATCCTAGGACTAGTGTTCATAACCAAAGGAACTGGCTCTATAACCTGAATGAAACCCCAACTCCTGCTGGATCCACTGAATCCATCCAGGATTATGAGATTTGTGATGACTATGAGAATTATGTTGATCAGATATCTCATGCTGAATCTGACCCTCAGACACCATCCGGCTATCATGATATTGACCCTCCTCCTCAGCCTGTTCCGACCGAAGAATCAGCCATACCTGACCTCCGACATCATATGCCCGGAACTGATTATAACACCGCCATTGAAGCTTTGATGTCAGAACAAGACGCCCTCAGAGGAGAATTTACTAACATGAGAGACGAAGTCCTAGGATACATGAGCAGTATGACGAATCAGTTTCACGAATTGCTACATCATGTTAACTCTTTTGCTCCTCCGGCCAGAGATCGTACAGAGGGATAGAGTTTAGTTATTTTCCTAAGTTATTTAGTTTTAAGTTAGATTATTTATTAATGTTATTTGAATTCATGTTATTTCTCTTTCATTTCATTGTTTTCCTTTCCTGTATTACATTATGATCATTTTTATTGAAGCTGTTTAGTTAATTTTATTATGCAATAGCTATTATGCTCTACTGTTGTTACCTATGAATTAATTATTATACAAAGCAATTAAGCGTGCACAATAAATTAAATTGCAGACTAAACTGATCATAAACAAAACAAAACATTAAAATACGCTACCAAAGTAATTCTGTGAAGCGCCACTAAGCCTTTCCAAAAAGGAAGTGTGACGAGCGTCACACTATCCATAACGGACGGCACGCTTAGTGCCTGTTACGAGCGTCACATCCCTGTGACGAGCGTAACACCCTTCAGACTAGTGAACGTTAAGGAGCCGTTGGAGACGAACGTTACACCTTTAACTTTTTACCTTCCCCATTCACTTTTCATTTAACCACACTTAATTACTTTTCAACCACTTTTTCTTTCCACCTCCCAAATTCTTCTCCTATAAATACCCACCAAACCTTCCTTCATTCACCACAAAACAATTCTCTCCTATCAAATACACTTCTTTTTCTTTCCAAATCATCCCTTCAAAAATTCATCACAATGGCGGGAAATCAGAATTTCGGAAATATCATCTTCCGATCCGTAGATGACAATTATCAGAGGGAGCAATTCGAGCGTTTCCAACAGCGAGGCGTCGCTTCCACCAGGTACCCCGATTTACCTTGTTTACAACAATTAGGCTTACTTCAAGGTATCGAATGGATGCTCCGTCAAGCCAACTTAACCTTCCTTTGCACCCATAATCAACCCACCTATCCATCCCTAACCTTAGAATTCTTAAGTTCCTACGACTACACCACCCCCGCCGGTGAAGACGAATTTCTAACCGGTACGGCAACCTTCCGTATGTTTAACACCGAGTACTCTCTAACCCAAAACCAATTGAGTACCATGCTACAATTTCCCACAGAAGGTCTGTTGCACGCCAGAATCCCTCCAACCTCAAACTGGAACACAGTTGGCGTTTTTGGCCTTTTTAAGAAAATTTCCGGTATAGATACCTACAACTGGGAAGAACTCCTTCTCTCCCATATACATAACCCCACTATCCGGTACTTTATCCGCATCTTGCAAAACACAATTTTTGGAAGGCCAAACAACAGCAAGGTCAACTCAAAGGAACTATTTTTCCTCCAGTGCGTCTTCGAACCAGATACTCAGGTAAACGCCGCCTCCTTTCTCTTTCATCATATCCGCACCTTATGTGCTAGAGGCAGGCAACCTTTTATAATTGGTGGCTTAATAACCACCATCGCACTTGGCCTACACCTAGGAGATAAACTCCAAACTTTAGAATCCCTACCTCCCCTATCTATGGACACCAGCTACTGTCGATCCAGCCGCTTGATTAAGAACAGAGTAGGCGGAGGATATTATCTCATGGTGAACAACCAGGCAATCCCAAGCGTTGTTCTACCAAATACTGCCCTCACTGATGTCACAAACCCCGACCGCCACCTCTATGATCTAAACGCTCCTGAAACCACCGAGCCTTTACAAACAAACCCGCAAACAGATGAGTTTGAAGAAATGGAACAAGGTGATCATCCGCCTACACAACAGTCAGTCCCGCTCAACCCTTCCGGCAATACAACTGGCCCATCCTCCCAACGTCGTCGACGAAGAAGGCCTGCAACCAACGACGACATTATGGATGCTATCGATGGCATGCAGGCACAAAATGTCGAAATGCTGCAGATGATGCATCAAATGCAACAACAACAGGATGCTAGGAATGCCATAACTGACCAGCGGTTTACTGAGTTGTTCAGCAGGTTCGACTACTTAGACTTACGTCAGAAATCACCAGGTCCAAGAACCAGAGGCGGAAGACAACCTTAGTTGTAGTTTTTTTTTTCCTTTCCATATTGTATTTCATTTCCTTAAAAACATTGGGGACAATGTTTAATTTAAGTATGGGGGGAAAACTTGTTCTTCCTATTTCCATTTTTTTTTCAAGTATGTTACCTTCCCTTTCATTGTTATTTCCCTTTCTTATGCAAAAAAAAAAAAAAAAAAAAAATTATTATAATTTTAAGTTAAGTCCCTAGTGTGAAATATTTCTATTATCTATTCCCCTCAATTTTCTTGAGCCATAACAAAACAAATTTTAACACACCCAATAAGTATAAAGGTTGCTTACTTTATAAAACTTGAGTGAAATCAAGAAATCATTACCATAACAACGCTTTGAGAAACTCAACATGTTAGATCAGGATAAGTACCTATTATACCGATTCCTCGAACTTTTAGCTTTAGAGTAACCCCGAGTAGTTTATACGAGAAGTCAGCACCATCTTAATAGCAAACTACGTGGAGAGCCGATGAATATAAGTGAATGATCCCCAAAGTAACATAAAATATATGAATATATCAGAAAATGCACTGATTAAATTAGGTGATCCTTACCAGATCATTTAATCTAAAGGTTGCAGATCATGCAAAAACACAATATGAAAAATCCATTATGAGTTGGTTCAGTAGGTATCTGGTACTGAACTCGGTAGGGCGGACTACGGTTCGATCCCCCACAATTTGCAATGGACTGAATAACGAAGTTATCCGACTTATGTACCAGAACTTCTAGCTAAAAGCGGATCATAATCACTAACCGGTTACTCCACTATGTGCGCGAAAAGATAAAGGGCTTAATGTGATTTCGCTAGAATGAAAGCGGGTGAAATAAAAGTAAAGGAACTAGGATAGCTATAATGGCAGTACTTGAACTGATTTGCATAAGGTAGAGTTATCTGAGTTGTAACGGTAGTTGTTAATGTCAAGATTAAACTCAAGTTACTTCTAAACAAAATCCACTTGCAACCTATTACGAATTGATGTGTATTTTGAAATTTCATCTGGCTAAAATTTTAAAACGATTTCTATACTGTATTTTGCTTGAGGACAAGCAAAGATCTAAGTATGGGGGAGTTTGATAACATGAAATTATATCACATTTTAGGACTTAATTCAATTAGATTTTATTATCATTTACTTTAATTTATCTCATTTTATCAGATATTATGCGGTATTTCCTTTCTATTTATGTCAGGCATCCATTTTGAAGCAAAAGTGAAAAAAGGGAAGAAAAGGAGGTGTAAAAAGGAATAAAAAGGAAACAAATAACAAAGACCAAGCCCAGCCCAAAGAAAGCGCACGTTATGCCTGTGACGGGCGTCACAAAGGTTGTGACGAGCGTCACACTAAGCACACTCTTGTGACGAGCGTCACACATGGTGTGACGGACGTCACACCATTCCCCTATATTTTTGGCGCTAGGAACTCAACTGACCACGTTGAAAGCTATTTCCACGCACGCTTAACCCTCGGAACGAAAAGACCGCGCATACGGAAACCCTTGGAAAGCAGTTACACCAGCAGCTGTATAAATAACAGCTAATTGGGAAGTTCCTCAGCTCCGGTTTTTTCCACGCTCATATTGCCGAAGCTCTGCCAATTTTCTTTTCACGCTTTTGCTTAATTTTCTTTTCCAGCAACTTAAGATTGTTTATTTTATTTATTTCTTTTGCAAGTTCTACATTCTTTTTCCCTTGCAATTTACCTTTCCCTTTTTAGCATTTAGATATTTTTCGCATAATAGTTTCTACACCGGAAACTATTGTGCAACTTTTTATCGGATCTAACCTTACGTTAGATTCTAGTTTTATTTCCTTGGTTTAATTTATTGTTTAATTGAAGAATCGAAGAACAAATCCTACCGGCTTGTGGTGGAGTGTTCAAGACTATTGTATTACGCATTCAGGTTCTTTAATCATTATTTAATATTTTGTTTTATTATTTATCTATATTATCTGCCTGGAATGAGTCTGTTTATGCATGATATGTATTCTTGTTTATTTAGCATGTCTGGCTAATTCGCCTAGGTATCGGTATGTAAAGTAAGCAGAATAAGGGATCAAGACTAGTCGGTCTATCTAAACTTAAAATTAGAATCAATCTTTTTACGGTCTCAACTTACAGGTTTAATAACAAGATTTTTTTTACAAAAGTAAAGGACATAAAGAAGTTAAAATCAACAGAGCGAGAGTTTGAGGTTTTAACTGGACAGTGCAAGTTAGGCATTAATTCTAGATCAGGGCGAGAGCAAGTTTTAGAGTTAATTAAATTCTGACTTTTTCCAAAAAGTATTTTTAAAGATTGAATGTGAGGACGAGAGTTAAGCATTTGGATTTAATTATATAACCTAAGTCAACAGAGCGAGAGTTTGAGATAAGGGTGTTTAAAACGGTCAGTATTTTCTTAAAAAGAGTTTCTGCAACTTTATTGTTTTCAAAATATGATTTTTGACTTAATTATAAGTGACAGCTACATTAATATAAAATCATGGTTTATTCAACAGAGCGAGAGTTTGAGATAAAACCTTTAACCAATAAAGTTAACCGAAACGATTTATTTTAAAACCAAGAAACCGACAAAGACTTGATTCCCTAGTTGTGACGAACTACATACCGATATCCGTTTTATTAATATTTAATCTAGATCTTAGTTTAGCTCTTAGTTTTTCCCCAAACAATCAAACATTTTCACCTTAGATTTACGTAGTAACCTTAGATAACGGTATATCGATTCATAAGTCCCTGTGGGATCGATATCTTTTAAAACTACGCGATAGAACTGTGCACTTGCAGTTTGTATCCCATTCTCGACTCACACAGTCGAGCGATCAGTCTGCAAATGACGAGACTCCATGGATCTTTACAAATTTGAAATTGGTGATATACATGGAAAAAGGGCTACATTGAACATAATGACCATTTCTCCACCAACTTTGAATCCACTATATTTGAAGCTTCAGTTGATGATGACTGAGCCAGAATCTTTGATAGATGACAATTGTAGAACAAAGTCTTGTCAAGACGTAGTTACTTGCCAAATCCCTAATTTTTGCCTAGATTGCCCCAGGGTGAGGTACTCAATCTAGCGGGATATATTTATTCATTTTTTCATGTCTCTAACTTTTGCCTGGACCGCCCTTTCGGGTTTTCAATCCATCGAGACACTCATTTTTGCCTAAGCCGCCCTTTCGGGTTTTCAACTTAGCGAGCTATTCTGTTTTTATTTTTAGGCAAAGTATTTCTTGACTGCACCTGAATTCACAGGATGAGTGAAATCCTCCCCATCCATGGTTGTAAGAAACAAAGCACCGCCTGAAAAGGCTCTCTTAACAACATATGGACCTTCATAGTTTGGAGTCCACTTGCCCCTGGAATCGGGCGCAAAAGACAATACTTTCTTGAGCACGAGATCACCTTCTCAGAACACACAAGGCTTGACCTTCTTATCAAAAGCTTTCTTCATCCTCTACTGATATAACTGACCATGGCACATGGCAATTAATCACTTCTCTTCAATCAAATTCAGTTGGTTATAACGACTCTGAACCCATTCAGCCTCAGTCAACTTGGCTTCCATCAAGACTCTCATTGATGGGATCTCAACCTCCACGGGGAGCACAACCTCCATGCCATATACAAGAGAGAAAGGGGTTGCCCATGTTGAAGTGCGGACAGATGTACGATAGCCATGGAAAGCAAATGGCAGCATCCCATGCCAAGCTTTGTACGTAACAACCATCTTCTGAATAATCTTCTTGATTTTCTTGTTAGCAGCCTCAACAGCCCCATTCATCTTGGGTATATAGGGATAAGAATTATGATGTGCAATCTTGAACTCACTGCACAACTCTCTCATCATCTTATTGTTCAAGTTAGATCCATTATCAGTAATGATCTTGTTTGGCACACCATAACGACATATGAGTTGGTTCTTGATAAACTTCATAACCACCTGCCTGGTAACATTTGCATACGATGCTGCTTCAACCCACTTGGTGAAGTAATTAATGGCTACGAGAATAAAACGGTGACCGTTTGATGCCTTAGGTTCAATCATGCCAATCATGTCAATTCCCCACATGGAGAAAGGCCATGGTGAGGAAATAACATTCAGAAGTGTCGGGGGAACATGAGTTTTATCAGCATAAATCTGACACTTGTGGCACTTCTTCACATACTTACAACAACCAGACTCCATTGTCAGCCAATAGTAGCCTGCTCTCAACATCTTTTTTGCCATAGCATGTGCATTGGAATGAGTACCAAATGAACCCTCATGGACTTCAGTCATCAACAGGTCTGCTTCGTGTCTATCCATGCATCTGAGCACAACCATGTCAAAATTCCTCTTGTAAAGCACATCACCATTAAGGTAGAAACTGCCAGATAATCTTCTCAAAGTCTTCTTATCTTTAACAGATGCCCCAGGCGGGTAAGTCTGACTCTGGAGAAAGCACTTGATATCATAATACCACGGCTTATCATCTTTCACCTCCTCAATTGCAAACACATGAGCTGGTCTATCCAAGCGCATCATAGTAATATTGGGAACTTCATTCCAATAATTGACAACAATCATTGAAGCAAGCGTAGCGAGAGCATCCGCCATCCGATTCTCATCTCGAGGAATATGATGGAAGTCAGCCTTAGTAAAGAAAGTTGAAATCCTCCTTGCATAATCTTTATATGGGATGAGGCCAGGCTGATTCGTCTCCCATTCACCCTTAATCTGATTAACAACCAAGACCGAATCGCCATAAACATCAAGATGTTTGATCCTAAGATCAATACATTCTTCCAAACCCATAATACAAGCCTCATACTCCGCCATATTATTCGTGCATTTGAAAGTTAGCCTCGCTGTAAAAGGAAAATGTGTGCCTTGAGGAGTAATAATCACTGCCCCAATACCATTTCCATACTGATTAACAGCACCATCAAGCACCATACCCCATCGGGAACCAGGCTTTGGCCCTTCATCGAGCGTAGGCTCATCACAGTCTTTCATCTTCAAATACAGAATCTCCTCATCAGGGAAGTCGTTGCACAGAGCCACAGACTAATAATCTTCAATCGGTTGATGTGCCAGATGGTCAGCCAAGATACTACCTTTAATAGCTTTTTGAGCTCGATACTCAATGTCATACTCAGACAACAACATCTGCCAACGGGAAATCCTCCCAGTTAAAGCAGGCTTCTCAAAGATATACTTGATCGGATCCATTTTGGATATCAACCAAGTCGTATGATTCAACATATACTGGCATAAACGCTAAGCAGCCCAAGCCAAAACACAACATGTCTTCTCAAGCATTGAGTACCGAGACTCACAGTCAGTGAACTTCTTACTTAAGTAATATATTGCATATTCTTTCTTTCCTGATTCATCTTGCTGACCAAGGACACAACCCATGGAATCATCAAGCACAGTCAAGTACATAATCAATGGTCTCCCTTCAACAGGCAGAGACAAAATTGGAGGCTCGAACAGATACTCTTTGATACTGTCAAAGGCCTTTTGGCAATCCTCGGTCCAATCATGACGCTGATATTTCTGGAGGAGCTTGAATATAGGCGCACATGTGGCAGTCATGTGGGATATAAATCTCAAAATGTAATTCAAGCGGCCAAGAAAACCTCGAACTTGCTTCTCTGTTTTGGACGCAGGCATCTCTTGTATTGCTTTGACCTTGGCAGGATCAACTTCAATACCTCTTTCACTGACAATAAAGCCCAACAACTTGCCGGAACGGACTCCAAATGTACACTTGTTCGGATTCAAGCGGAGTTTGTACTTCCTCAAACGGTGAAAAAGCTTCAATAAGTGTTCTACATGTTCAACTTCCGTTTTTGACTTTGCAATCATATCATCAACATACACCTCGATCTCCTTATGCATCATGTCATGAAACAAGGTAGTCATAGCACGTTGATACGTGGCTCCGGCGTTCTTCAAACCGAAGGGCATCACTCGATAACAAAATGTTCCCTAAGGTGTGATGAATGTTGTCTTCTCCATATCCTCGGGTGCCATTTTAATCTGATTATAACCGGAAAATCCGTCCATAAATGAAAAGACATTGAATTTAGCTGTACTGTCTACCAACATATCAATATGTGGTAGAGGAAAATCTTCTTTCAGACTGGCTTTATTCAAGTCACGGTAATCCACACACATTCAAACTTTTCCATCTTTCTTAGGTACAGGCACAATATTGACCACCCATTGAGGATATGTAGAAGTCGCTAGAAACCCCGCATCAATTTGCTTCTGAACTTCTTCTTTAATCTTCACTGCCATATCAGGATGAGTATTTCTGAGCTTCTGCTTCACAGGCACACACTCAGGCTTCAACTGCAAGAAATGTTGCACGATATCAGTATCTAGACCAGGCATGTCTTCATATGACCAGGCAAAGACGTCGACATATTCTCGCAGCAACTCAATCAACCCCTTCTTAACAGACTCTTCAAGTAGTGCCCCAATCTTCCCCTCCCGAATGCAGTCTTCAGACCCTAAGTTGACTGTTTCCAGATTCTCAAGATGTGGCTGAATGATCTTCTCCTCGTGCTCAAGCAGACGGGTAATCTCATCAGGAATCTCTTCAACATCATCTTCTTCTGCCTCAAATACAGGGAACTCAAAGTTGGGAGATGGTGTTGGATCATTATGTTCAATTGGTTTGATTAACCTGCATAATGATTTTGAGTATAAAAGAGATTTCAGAATTCAAACAAGGAAAATCATTATGCAGATGAAAAATTGATTTTATTCTCTTTTTTAGGGTTTTATGGTGATCACCAATTTCATGCGAAAAGCAAAAATGAAAACTAATTTGAAAAACAAACATTTAACATGCGATTATTGAATGAATATCATTGTATTAATCAAATTATGCCAACAATGTCTTCGCTTCTCCTTTTGGCATGGGAGAAGGGTTTTTTTTAAACAAAATGAACACATTACGTTGACTTATGGATAACTGTTGGAACATCAATAGCGACCCAATTATTGCAGATTCCGCCAGGTATGACAAAGTTGCCAAGGTCTACCTCTTCATCTTCTTCAACGATGGCAACAGCTTCCTGATCTTCAACGGTGTGGATGAAGCCTCCACTCTGAAACAACCCAAGATCATTAGAAACACCAGAAGAGTACCCTACCAGCCTGGGACTTGTTATCTTCCAACTTGATCATTTTCCCCAAACCGGTAGTTGCGCCATGCTCAATGGCCAACTTCGCGTCATTGTAGGAGACAAGTGAAGAAAGTCCTTTCCTAGAAGGCTCAGCAACAGATAAGGCTTGGAACAGAGTTCCAACCTCATCCTCAACATCAATATAGGAGAATGAATATAAATGGCTGACCAAGAGAGCCTTCTCTCCCCCTATCACCACCAACTTTTTATTCTTGACGAACTTCAACTTTTGGTGTATGATGGATGTCACGGCGCCTGCCTCGTGAATCCATGGTCTACCAAGCAAACAGTTGTATGATGGATCTATATCCATGACCTGGAAAGTGATCTAGAAATTACTAGGTCCAATCTTGATCGGGAGTTCTCATTCACCGATCACAGTTTTACACGATCCATCAAAAGCCTTCACTACCACTCCATTCTGCCTCATGGAAGGCCCCTGATATGAAAGTTTGGAAAGAGTGGATTTTGGCAATACATTGAGTGATGACCCCGTATCCACCAACACATTGGACATGGCATCGTCTTTACAATTCATGGAGATATGTAAAGCCAAATTATGGTCTTTTCCCTCCTCGGGAAGATCATCATCACAGAAGCTCAAATTGTTGCAGGCCGTTATATTTGCATCGTGATCCACGTATGCCACGTCCAACACCCTCTGCAATGCTTCGTGGTGTGGCTCTGAATTCATCAACAAAGATAAGACAAATATCTTTGATGGAGTTTGAAGCAACTGATCCACAACATTGTACTCACTCCTTTTGATGAGCCTCAACATCTCATCACCATCCTCTTTTAACATGCCAGACTGGCCAACCAAGATAGGAGTATTATTGGTTTTAACAACAACAGGGTCAACACCCTTCACAATAGGAACAGACTGATTCGAATAAGAAGTCCCCACGGAACCGGCAGGATTGACAACAACTTTCTTCACAACGTCTTCATGGGATTTCGGTTGAGCCGAGAAAACACGACCACTACAGGTCACTCCACTAACGTCAGAAATGCTCACAACAGAGGTTGAGGGCAACGACACCTCCTTTCCATCCTCTAGCATAACAACGTTATAACGGTACGGGACCACTTTATCTGATATATACGGGACAGGACCCACTGGCTTGATCACAAGAGTTGGCGACACTTTCTTCTTGCTGCCATCATACTTGATGACAACAAGATCAGGAATTTTAAACACAGGAGTGATAACATCGACTTCATCCGTATTACGATTCTGAAGTATCTCAATCATCCTTTGGTCTAACATCTCTTGGATGTCCCTTCTCACTTGACGACATCCTCTTTCATTGATAGTGCACACCTGGCACCTACCATGATCATGCTCATAATGGTTGTGTTCACACAACAGCTTATGCATCACTACCAAGGATTGCCTTATGTCATTCACATAAAGGACTTTCTATTTGCCAGGGCACCCCTGAACCATATTAACAGCTGCCTTCCCATGCTCGGGCAATGGGTTTTTCTTCACATTTGGGCCTACGTCCTCAAAGAACAGTATCCCACTCCTCACAAGGTCTTGCACCTTGGTCTTCAAAGGAAAAAAATTCTCCACGTCATGTCCGGGCGCACCAGAATGATATACACAGTGGAGTTCGGGCTTGTACCACCATTGGGGATTGGCTGGCACAGTAGGAGGATCACGCAGAGTTATCAGCTTCCTATCGATTAAGGAAGGATAAAGTTCAGCATACATCATCGAAATCGGGTCAAAAGTTACCCTCTTCCTCTCATAGTTGTTGGTGCTGGTGTTGTTATTATTGCGAGGCTGGTAAGCCTGTTGTTGTTGACGATGTTGTTGTTGTGGTTGTTGTTGAACTTCTCTGAAAGTAGGTGTCATATGAGCCACCTAGTGTTGATTAACAGCTGGTCGGACCTCTTTCCTCCTCACAGGGGGTCTTCTCTTGACATGGGAAGAAACAACATGAGTCTCCCCTTCCTTCTTCCTAGCAAATCCTCCATACTTATTTGCCGAATTACCATCATCACAGGACATCCGTCCTTCACGGACCCCCTCTTCTAGCCTCATCCCCATATTCACCATTTCGGTGAAGTCCGAGGGAGCACTAACAATCATGCGCTCGAAGTAGAAAGAGCTCAAAGTCTTCAAGAAGATCTTTGTCATCTCCTTCTCCTCCAAGGGTGGCACTATCTGAGCTGCCAGTTCCCTCCACCTTTGGGCGTATTCCTTGAAGGTCTCCTTGTCTTTTTGGGACATTGCCCTCAGTTGATCTCTGTCTGGAGCCATGTCCACATTATATTTATACTGCTTTACAAAGGCCTCGCCTAGATCATTGAAAGTGCGGATGCTTGCACTCTCTAGCCCCATATACCACCGGAGCGTAGCACCTGTCAGGCTATCCTGAAAGTAGTGAATCATCAGTTGATCATTGTTTGTCTGGGTCGATATTATGCGAGCATACATCACAAGATGGCTGAGTGGACATGTGTTTCCCTTGTACTTATCAAAGCCAGGCACTTTGAATTTAACCGGGATTTTAACGTTGGTTACCAAGCACAAATCAGCAACACTCTTCCCAAAAAGGTCCTTACCTCTCAAAGTCTTCAGTTCCTTGCGCAGCTCAAGGAATTGATCTTTCATCTCATCCATTTTCTCATATACGTCCGGGCCTTCACACGGCTCGGAATGATAAATGGTGTCTTCCACACGAGGGAGAGTATGCACAATGGGAGGTGGCACAGACAGGACCGAGCTAGATGCCGGCATAAAAGCAAGAGTGGGAGTGAATCCCTCTGGCATGAAGTTGGATGGCATTCCCCAAGGGAATCCAACTGGCATATTAGGAGTGAAGTGGGTTGTGGCAGCAGGCACTGTTGAGGTAGCCACTTCAAAAATGACTGTCCTCGCGGGAGGAGTTACAAGAGTCGGAGAAGCTTGACTTTGCGCAACAAGGACTGACTCTATCATGGCAGTCAGCCTGACAATCTCTTCCTTCAGGTCTCGGTTCTCTTGTTCAAGGTGTTCCATGATCTTCTGATGATTTGCTCGGGTGTTATACCGGTGCGTCAACTTGTCTTCAAAATAAATGAAGAGCAAAGAGTTAGACCACTGATCAAGAGCTCGGAACAAAACCTGCTTATGCATATGATGCATGTGATGCTTGTGCATATGATTTGGTTTTTATTAGAGGAACTTTATAAAGATCTATTTGCAAATGTTTGAAAATATTGAACCTTTAAGACATACATGGAATACTCATAGCAATAATATTTGGAAACTTTTTACACCAAATAAGTAGTACAGTTTTGGTAACCAAATACAATACAAGAGAAAAGGAGAATGAACATCCTATGGAGCCCTAGAAGCAATCGTCCAAATCCTTCGAGATCGGAAGATAAGTCGCACGAAGCCTCTTCACCTCTCTCTCATAAGTTGCTTCCATGTCGGCCTTCTCCTTGGCGAGCTGATCATACTTCCTCTTCCAAAACCTAGACGAGTGAGGAAGGAGAGAAGTAACCACATCATCAGGCTCATCAATAACCTGATGCTCTAGAAACTCTATCATTGCATCCTTATCCTTGAGTTGTTGAAGAAGTTCCTCACGCTCACGAACCCATGCACGCGAACGGTCTTCGTCTCTTAACTCCTCTACTTCTTGATTAGGGAGGGTTGAAGGTCCAACCATAATCATGGGGGTAGGTCTCGGATACTCGTACGGCATGTGGTACTCAAAAGCTCTCTTCCTCACCCAAGCAGTGTAAGGTTCCAAAGCAACACAATTCTTCGGACCAAGCTCATTCCTCCCTTTCCTATAAACCTTGCGCCAGGGGCGGACCATCCTATCCTTCAAGCTTTGTGGATCTTTACCCTCTTGAAAGAATAAGCCTTCCAATGAAATGTTGTTAGGTTTATCCTTTAAGGGGAACCCAAGCCGACGGCGAGCCAAAGCAGGGCTGTAGTTAATTCCACCACATGTACCAAGAAGAGGTACATTGGAGAACTCACCACAAGAATTAATAATCTAAACGCCATCATAAACACGATTATACCAAGAGATATCATCATTAGTAAGAGACATAAGTCTCGTGGACCACCATAGACATCCCTTGTTCTCCTTGAAGGAAAGCGTCTGAGGTAAGTGCAAATTAAACCACTTATACAACAGAGGCATACAACATACAACGGAACCACCACCCTTCGCATTCCTCATATACAAAGAGAAATAAGTGTCACCCAACAGAGTCGGAACAAGATTAAGAGAAGAGAGAATCCTAATAGCGTTCACATCCACGAAGTTGTCGATGTTGGGAAATAACACTAGCCCATAGATGAGGAGTACAAATATGGCTTAAAAAGCTTCCTTACTCATGGCTTTCCCAAACAAAGTAGCTTTGGCAATCAAAAAATCCGACGGGAGACCTTGAATTCCACCTTTGGTAGTCATATTGACAACAATGTCAGACATATCCATATGAAGCATGTCAGCAATCTCTTGAGAAGACGGAATCTTTTCCAAACCGCTGAACGACAACTGATCAAGAATAGGTATACCCATATGATAGGCATACTCCTCTAACGTAGGCAAAAGCTGGAAATCCGGAAAAGTGAAGCACCGATACAGAGGATCGTAGATCTGCACCAACACACTCATCAGACCTTCATCCACCTTGGTAGAAAGAACAGACAGAAGCTTCCCATGGCGAGCTTTGAACTCCAAAGGTTCTAATACATAAGATGCCAAACTCCTTAACTCTTTCAAGTCGGGTTTTCTGAAACTGTACTTCTTCGTATTCCTTCTTTGCTTATCCATGTCTAAAAATTTGCAAATAGACCTCTTAAGTTCCTTGAAAAATCTTTATTGTTGATGACATGAATGTGAATGAATGCATGAATGCATGGATGCAACAAACACACTCAAGGATCAAGCAAGTCACACCACACAAACGTCACGAGACGGATCAAGTCATCGTCAATATCAATCATCCATTTTGGTGGATTATGGTTGACAGTATCAACACCCAAGTTCCATTGATATTGAGGATATACAAGAATGAATCAACCGTGAATCACGGGTTTATTGAGAGTCACGAGCATGGAGTCTCAGTTAAGAACCACCTAAAGGGAGTGTACTATGGTTAAACCTGACAATCATGTTCTAAAAAGGTTCCCATAGTCATCATCCCATCTTTCGGATATTATCGGATAAAACGACTACTCGTCTTCCAAAAATGTTCTCAAGAGGGACTCTTATGAGTGTAGTATCGCGTAACAGTCGCCTTAAGTCTTACACTTGAACGACCTTCACGCTACGTCCTAAAATAGGCCAAGATGGGCTAGGTATCTAAGGTCTTTGGCTTCTAAGGTTCCTATTGGAAAGAGTAATGCCTAACCACGACTACTCGTGTAACATTATTGATCCCAATAAGACCTCCACCAAGTGAATGGACTTGCAAGTTAACTTGTTAAGGAATAACTCAACACAAGTCAACAATACTATGCCATTCTCCTATCATAAGTGCACTCGAGTTCAGGTATAGAACTCATCTCACAAGAAACCACCAAGCATACAAGCATTTAATATATCAAGTAGTTCATACATTATAAACAATACATTCATCCCAAATTTGCACAAAAAATATGCCACAAATAAATATAAACATACAACACATACAAGCAAAAAGTAGGCTAAACCGACTAGGAAGCTAAGGTTCCCCAGCATAGTCGCCACTTTTCTGTAGCGGGGTTTTCGTTACCTTTAGGTTTATTGACTAAACCAAAAGTCAACATACAATTTGAGTCGCCACCGCACTTTTATTTGTCCAAAGGAAAGGCTAAAAAGGGAACAAAAGCCAAGTAAGAAGTTTTTCAAATCAAAAACTAATAAAAATGTCAGAGATCTAGGAAAGGGGGTTGGTTATGAAATGGGAAGGTTTTACGCACCCAAATCATCCTTAGTACTCTAAGGGAACCCTTTTTGCAAATATATGTTGTAGGTTGGTATTTGTGAATATATTTGTACAAAATATTGGGGGGATGAGAAAAGAATAGATTATATTTAAAAAAATTGTTGTTTGAATGGATGAACTCATTGCCTACGTACCATCACAAAGGAGGATCAAAACCTCGTAGTTCGGGGTAAAAATCTCAAAGATTGGTGAATTTATTTGACCAAAAGCCTTAAGGTCTTTTGTTATCAAAGGGAGAAAACTCAACCTAAACCAACAATCCACCATGTGAGGAAGGCTTCAACATGCTAGTGAGGGGTTAACCCTATAATAAGTATGGAAGACTTATAATCCAATCACTAAGAATGAGGTGAGATTTACATCAACCACTATGATAACTCAAACCTATGACTTATGTTTATGAAAAAAGTTTTAATAAGATGGCCATTGGAACCATCAAAACAACTTGAAGTGAGTTATATTTACAAGTTAGATTTATTTACAAAATGAAGTCAAAGTTGGATTAAAGTTTATTCACAATGAGTATTTATGAAAATAGTTTTGAAAAGTCAAAGGCTTAAGGCCTAGGTTTCTAATTTGAAACAAAGTCAAAGTTTAGAAAATGATTTTTGGCTTGGTTAGAGTAGGGAGAAGAAGAGAAGGGCTAGTCGTAAAGCATACAAAGATAAGAGGGGAAAGATAAACCCTTGGAGTTCCTTTTCTTGGAATCATAGAGATGATTCAAGATGCTCATTTCCTTTGGACTTAGCAAACAAGCAATCACATAATTTGGATTCAAGCTCATAGGATCTCCATTTGGCTTGTCTCTTAACTTGGTTACTCATGACAATGATCCTCTTTTCACAATCTCAAGGTGGGATCCCTATCACACACAAGTAAACATCAAAAAGTTCACAACACAATAAGGGGAATGGACAAAGAATAAGTTTGGAGAAAAAGTCCTTTAAGATCAACTTTGAGTTTTAATATTCTAAAGGCATGAGGCCTAGTTGCTCTTCAACAAGTTTTGCATTCTAAAGGCATGAGGCCTAGTTACTCTTGAACTCCTTTAAGCATAGGTAAGTCCTAATTCTAAGTCCTTTCTCCTTTTGCAATGGTTCACACAAAACAAACACAAAGCAAACACAAGATAGCAATATATTTATATACAATAATGGGCTCAAATGAGCAAAAGAAAAATGACATAAACATAAAATATATGCCCAAGTGAGCAAAGTGAAAATCAATATGAATAATGAGCAAGAAATAAATGACATTAAAAGTAAATGACAAGAAATTAAATGCTCAAATTAAAGTCAGTAATTAGTGAGGTTATGTTAGCTTGTCATAAGACAATGTAACATTATGTTAAGCAATCGTAAGTGGACTAATGCAGTAGTCACACCTATCTGAGGTCAGTCAATAAAAATATAGGCAAAGAACACAAGTTAGAGATCATGACTAGTAAGCCAAACTCCATAAACTTGCCATGCCAAAACAAAGGGGAAGGACCTTGTATTGACTTTAGGTTATTTGCTTGACCAAGAAGCAACCTATCTTGGACACAAAACAACTCACTTGATCATGGATCAAGTTGAGTTTGGTTTGGATCAAAGAAGGTTAAACCTCTCATTTGTCAAGACCAACCATAAGACTTTAACTCATTGGCCATTGATGGAAAGAAAGGGATGAAGATGAAAGGGAGGGAAAAAGAAGACCACAACCAAATCCAATTGATCAAATGTGAATCAAATCATCATCTATCAACACCAAACAGGAGAGAAATGAAGATAACAGGTCAACAATATTTTTTTGGTATTTTTTGAATTAAAATAAAATGCAAATAAAAAAATAAACAAATAAGGTCAAACCTCAAATTTAATTCAAATCAACTTCAAAGAGTCCAATTAAATTCTCATAGGTTCAACATAGTCAAACAAGCTTTGACTAATTTTTTCACAAATTTTTGAAATCAGAAAGTATTTAAAAACAATTAAAAATAACACAATATGAAATAAAATCTCAAATAATCTCAAATAAAATAAGAAATTGATGAGACTATTTTTCATTGACTTATCATGATCCATAGATGTTAGGAAAATATTTTTGGATTTTCAAAAGTCAGAAAGTATTTTAAATTGAATTAAAACTATTAAAAATTAAATAATCCATAAAAAATATCAAATGAAGTCACAAAAATAATTAAAAATCAAAATATGAAACTAGATTTTTCAAGAAATTTTTTGGAATTAGTCTCATATTTTTATGACTTCAAATGAATTTTTTTATGAATTTTTGAAAATCAAATTAATTAACTAAAAATAAAAGAAAATAGAATAAAAGGGAAAAAACCAGTGCCACAGGATGGACTTTATTAATTGACGTGACATTAATGAAGGATCCAGATGTGAGGGCGCATGATGCAACCAAGTCAAACGCGCTGCATATGGCATTAAATGAAGTATTCCAAATGAATGATCAAGATTAAAATGTGGCATCCAAATCCAAGGGTCAGGAAGCAAGACACGTTGTGGTGGTGGTGGAAACCACCGTCTTCTCCGGCGAGTCAACAGAATCCGGCCACCAGTTGCAGATAAAAAAAGTTTCATGAAAATGGAAAATAAGGACATGGAAATGAAGCTCGTGTGATGGAGATCATCACTGTATCCGTGGATCTTCCTCACTCTTCCTATATTAAGAGAAATATGAAGGAGAAGATCATGGTGTTCAAACTGAAAGTTCATGAAATGGAAAATGGAAAGCATCACAAGCTAGCCTCGAGTGTGAGGACTTCAGAAAACCACATAAACACAAGAATGCTACATTGAATTGAGAGTTCTAGATCCAAAAAGTTTGAATGTATACCTCTGAATTGAAGCACTTCAGGCCACGGATCCTTCAAGATCTTGGCTCCTCTTTGCTCTAGGGATGTAGAGGAAGTGAAAGGTTAAGGAATTAAGCTTTGAAGATCAACTAATGATGCTGAATTTCAAGCTCGAAAGTGAGAAATTTTTTGATCAAATTCCTTTGGTATGGCTATGGTTTCAATGCTGCAGCAATTCAGATCTCCAAAAGGTTGATGAATGAATGAGAGGGAACCTCTATTTATAGCTGAAAGTCTCAAATGATCACACTTCTCTCATGTGCATGGCAAATTGAAATTGGATGCATGGGTCTGTACAGGCGTGTGGAAGGTCCAATGATGGCTGCAAAATCATGCTGAGTTCATATGGAAAGGATTTGGACGTGTACATGAAATGGAATCAACTTGCATACCAAGTTATAAAATGAAATACCAAAATGCACCTAAATGGAAAGGTCTTCGAAACTCCCAAATGGTAAGTCCAAAAGAGTATTGTGAGTAATGGTTAGAAATCCCTTTAAATAAGGAACAAAAGTTATGTTGGGAAAAAATTCATTTGGCATTTGGAAATTGATGAAAACTGGATGTGAAAATCCAAGTAAAAACATATTCAAAGTACTTTGAAAATTTTCCCCAAAAGTAAGCTTAATCAAACCCCTCGGTTTGCATGATGAAAACTTCAAATGGAAAAACCTACAACTTTAAAGTTGTAGATATTTTTAAGATGATCAATTTAGTCTCAAATTTTGAATCATTTGGATTTTCTATTACAAAGTTATGGGCATTTGAAGTTGGGTACTTTTTCAAATTCAATGAATTAGGTCCAATATGACCTATGATGTTTTGTATTATCACATGTGTTTCTTTTAGTATTATGAAATTTTGTCCAACATAAAATTTTAATTAGAAATCTCAAGATTTCCAATGAATTTGGTATCACATCAAAATCATAAAAAAATAAAGAAGTTATGCCCTTGGTAAGTTGACCCAAAATTAGGGTTTCAGTCAAAATGACCTATAATGTTTTGAAATGAATGATGACCTTCCAAGCTTAAAATGGATTTTTGATGAACATGAAAGTTGTTAATATGGTTATTAAGAACATATTTTATCTTGGGGTCATCTTCATTTGACAAACACATCAAAAGTTATATCTCAGTCATCCTCAGTTTAGTCAGATGACTTTGACTGGTCAACTTTTCAAGGCCAAACTTCCAACCTTGATGAGTAAATGATTGAGGATCCACAAATGGGATCATATATGCATAAAATGATGAATGAAAGAACTTCCCTTGGTTAAATTTGATCAGAGGTTGAGATTGCTTCATGGGCAAGGCATAGTCAAAGCACAATGGAATTAGGGTTTCCTTGGGAAACAATCCTCAAGGCCTTTGGGTTATCTTGATCAAATGGGAAAATTGAGATACTTGGGAGACATATATGATGATTAGGATCTTTGTGGACCATTGTCATGCTTTTTCGCATCTTCATCTGGCCATTTCATTGGGCTTAGGAGCTTCCTAGGAGCATTGGAACACATGATCACTTGAGCTTCAAAACAAAAAGAGTTAGTGACATATTTTTGTGCTTTTGGTTATTAATCAAATAAGAAAAGCAATAATATACAATACAAGCATGCTTGGTGGTCTCAAAACACTCAAACAAGTCCCACCCTAGGGTTAATGAGCCAAACATGCTATGATCCTTGAGGCGATGCACTTGTGCAATAACATGATGCCATGAGGGATCTTAATGGTAAAAATTAGGGTATTACACTCATCAACTACCAGAAATTAATGAGAAATTGCTGAGATCCTAACTAATTTTGAACAACCTAATATGGAGACTACACCAAATGTCGAAAAAGAAACTCCAAAAATTTCAACAAAAGCAACCTCTTCGCCCAAACAATATTCTATCTCAAGAAGATCTGGATGCACTAAAGAAAACCAATACCCGAGCTTAACTGAGAATGGTGTTGAGTAGCAAGGGTAGTTCCACAGGAAAGTGTTCAAGCTCATCAACTGTCTCTGGAGGAAACAATATGCCTAAAACTATTGATGGAGTTCTAAAATAACTGAAAGCCAAACTTGGAGGAGTAGATCTCTTTGAAGCACTAGAAAATGACTTTATATATGGTTACGACATCAAATCACTGCTGAAGAAACTCAACGTTCCCGATGCCCCCAACGAATTTGTTGTTTTCTTAGTAACCTGTGGACCCCTCTTCAACCACATTATTATTGATTACCAAATAAAACATGATACTAAAACAAAGATGGAGCCTAAAGAAGACGAAAGGTTGAAGGCATGGAACTTAGCTAATGAATCTGACCAACGCGCTAAGCAATTGGAAGAAACTCTTTACCAGGAAAATGGAGTCATCACTACTTTGGATGCTAAAATTCTCGACTGGAAAAAGGAGATTGAAGCATTACAGAAAAAGGTGCAAGAGGCTGAAGGTGAAAAGAAAGCAATCTTGTGAGTTAGTCAACTACAAATAGATAAAGAAACCTAGATCCAGATCCAACACTTGGAAACTGTCAACACTCTTGACACCGAGATTGATGGTTTTGCTTCAATGATTTCCCAAGCTGACCATCGACTGACTACATCGAAGCTTCAATATGAGAGGCTTAAAACTTCTTTCCCATTCTAGGGCTACACTTTTATTGTTATTTTTGTTAAAGTCTTTTGTCACTTGTAGTAACATTTTGGATCCTTGTAACTTTTAAGTATGCCCTTCATGGAGTTATTTTTTAGCCTTCTTACTTATGAAGTTACTTTTATTCTACACTAATATGTATCTCCTTCAAAATAAGCTCATATTGTTTTAAAGACTTTCCATTTATTCACATGATTCGACCTTTAGGGTTCAATTCTTCGGCCTCATATGCATTGTTTGTATATGCTTGTAGAATTTTAAATGGCTCTTACCAGTTAGGGGACCACTTGCCCAAAGTTCTATCTTTTTTATCCATGGGAAGGATGACTTTCCAAACTAAGTCACCTAAGTTGAAAGTTTTGGATTTTACTTTCTTATTATATGACATATCTACTCTTTCTTTTTGTCTCATTAAGACATTTAGAGCAACTAATCTCTCTTCGTCCAAATCACTTAACTCATCGAACATCATACCCCCAATAGTACTCTGTCGGGATCTCACCTTGTCTTTGAATCCTAACTGATTATAAATGAATCTCTAAAGGGAGTACTCCATTATGCCCATAAACAATTCAAAATTGCATGGAGTTAGTCGATTCTTTGGGAGTGTTTCGAGACTGCCATAACACTTGGTTTAGAGTTCTATGCCAATTTCTTGGATTTTGACTTACGTATTTTTTTTATCAAACCAATCACAATCTTGTTAGTCACTTCGATCTGACCATTATCTTGGTCGTAATAAGGTGTCAAAGTTAACAACTTGAACCATATTTCTGAGGCAAACTCTACCATTTTCACCTTGTAAACTTTGAGCCTTGGTCTATAGTAATAGTCCCAGGTATTCTAAACCTATATATAATATGGTTTTGGATGAAATTGGTAAATTCCTTCTGATCGATGTTAGGCAGGGGTATGGCTTCTATCCACTTAGTGAAATAGTTTATTCCCACTAAGATGTATATAATCCCTTTTGAAGAAGTGATCAATCACCAATTGTGTTATAATTATAATCAGGTTAATAGGTGAAAGTAGGCGAGTTAGTTGCATTTTTCATACAGTTTAAGCGGTTTTTACACCTTCTTTTACCACTAGTATCATTTAATCTTTTCACTGTGTTTCATCAGTTTGTTTTCATTTTCTGCATTTTATGCTTGGGTTGTGTGTTATAACTGTTTTTCATGTTCAAATAGATATTCATGTACAATCGGATGCAGAAGTTAAGGAGAACCGCAAAGAATTAGATAAGTTTTTCCATGCTTCAGTAGGCCTGCTACGACCACCTGTAGCATCTGCTACGGGCCGTAGAAGATAGGTTTGAACAGATAAAAAAGCCATCCAAAATAGGGGCCCACTACGGCCACCCATAGCACCTACTACGGGCCGTTGTGGAAGGTATGGAACAAAGCCCAGATTTCACAAAAATAGTGACCTGCTACGTCCACCCGTAGCACCTGCTACGGGCCGTAGCAAGGGGGGTTTGGACGAGAGAATTAAAGATAAGGGCTTGCTATGGCCACCTGTAGCACCGACTAGGAGATGTAGCAGCCATGCGTATAAAAATTAGATATTTCCTTTGTTTTTGTTAATTTTAAGCGAAAGAGCGTTTTAGTCCATCAATGATCTCATTTCATTTACTATTGTGGATCTGTTTGAGAAAGAAAGAGGATGACTTTTCTATTTAAGGGAGTTTTTTAGACAAGACAAATATACTTTTTTTGGAAGAAAAAATCAGACGATTCAGAATTGGAGAAAATAAGGTTTTGGGGGAGACGAGATTAGCATTAGCGGAAGCAATTGAAGATCAAATTTCATCTGAATACTTGTAATGTCTATATTTTATCATTTGATTTCCTTGAATACTATGAGTAGCAAACCCCCCAATGCTAGGGGGTGTCACTGATTTGAATTTGTAATGACTTTGAGTTTATATTTGCAATAACGACAGTATTTTTCACAATTAATTAATTCTCGTGATATTCTTAATGCTTTCTCTTTCGGAATAATTGAGATTGTTATATGATTATCAATTAGGTTGGACCGTCATTGGTAATGCTTTCATGAGATTATTCTATAATAGATATTATCTAGGACTAGTGATACCCTATAGAAACCAATTTGTTCTTGATATAATAATGCTTAATTTCACCGGTTAATTTCTATGGACATAAAGATTAGGTATGAATGATTAAAGATTTTCTCGGCATTAGGAGAAAAAACCCTTAAGAACTGATATTAATTAATTGATATTTGTTATTGCAATAGTGACTCATAATTGTTACAAGAAGAAAACACACACATTCCCTAGCATATTACTCATATATGTCAAAAACCGTTCCCTGCACTATTTATTTTATTTGTAATTATTTATATATTTTTGCATCAAAAATTCCCAACATTAGTTTTTGTTTAATTGAACAACAATTAGAACTCAATATTTACAAGCAGTCCTTGAGATCGACATTCGAGGAACTTTCCTCAGTTTGATTACAAAGGCAAAATAATACACTTGCTATTTTTCTGATCAAGAAGATAGCTTAATTTCACCAATTATATTTAAGGCCCATCCTCTAAAAGTCCATGGCTTGACTATTTAATGTAGCTCGCTGGCAAGCCCATGTTAAATACCTGAATGCTTTTGGCATTCCTGGAAACTCTTGGCAAACTCTATGTAATCTTTCAATATAGTTGGTCAATAAACCCCCAGTCAAAATAACAACCATTTCATCTTGTGGTCTGCTTGATAAGAGCCACGTGGTCCTCTATGTATCTTAGATATTGCCAAATACGCTTTGTTTTTTCCAAGGTACTTAAGAAGAATTTCCTCAGGAGTTTTCTTCAATAATTTGTTGCCCATAATCACGTAACTTAAGGCTCTATACTTGACTTTTCGATCAGTCACTCCTATTGGTATCCACAAGTAATCAATGATGGGTTTTCGCCAATCATTATCTGACATTAAGTCAATGGCCAAAACTTCGTAGTTCAATTTTTTTCTAAAAACTCAAACTTTTCTAAGTTTGGTGACGTCTCAGTTCTATCTGCCCCTAAGTTTTGACATTGACAATGTCTTTTGGGAGTCATCTACCGAGAGTAGCTTACCACTTATCTAGACCAAGTCCTCCAATCTCTCCGTAGAGATTTTATATCATGAGGTAATCTGAGCTAAGCCATTGGCCTCTTAATTTTCTAATCGAGGGATATGGTCGATCAAAACATGGACAAATCGTTTCAGTAAAGGGTTGGCTCTGACAAAGTACATCACCAAATTTTCTTTGATACATTTATACTCTTTTTTCAATTGTCTGACCACCAACTCTGAATCTCCCTTTATTTTGATGTCTCTTTCCCCTAAATCTAATAAAATCTGAAGGCTTGTTATTAAGGCTTCATATTCAGCCTCATTGTTAGAACATGGACCTTTGATCCTAAGTTTGAATTTGGTCGGTACATCCTCTAGAGAAATTATAAATACTCCTAATATGGTTCTATCTTTATATCAAGAACCTTCGAAATACAATTTACAAGGCCTAGTTCCTACATATCCTTCTATTGATTTGACCACTGAATGATCGACTATGAAGTCTACGACAATTTGTCCTTTTACTGCTTTCAAAGGACTATAAGTCAATGAATATTCAGTAAGCTCCAAGGCCCATTTTCCTTTTCGACTATGTAATATAGGTTTTGACAACATATGTTTAATAACATCTAAATGAGAGTAAACATAAACTTCCATTGATTTTATATAATGCTTGAGTTTGGTACATGAGAAATATAGGCAAAAACATAATTTTTCAATTGGATTATACCTAGTCTCCGTGTCTATCAAGATTCAGGTGGGGTGATAAATGTCTCTTTTGACACCATTATCATCCTCTTGAGCTAATATACTTTCTATGGTCAAATCTGACGTAGCTATGTACAAATTCATGCTCTTATTTCTACTTGGATATAATAAGATTGGAGGCTTCATCAACTACTCCTTAATGCTGTAAAAATCCTCTTGCTGCTCACTCCCTCAAACAAAGTCACTGTCTTTCTTGAGTCGAAGCAATGGTGAAAATGACTGAGTTTACCACTTAAGTTGGAGATAAATCCTCTTAGGAAATTTATTTTCCCCAATTAAGGCTGAAGTTGCTTCTTTGTTGAAGGAGGCTTGAGATTTCCAATTTCTTTCGTCTTGTTTTGATTAATCTCTATGCCTTTTTTATGCACCACAAATCCCAAGAAGTCTCATGCACGAACACAAAAAGTACGTTTTAATGGATTCATTTCTGATGAGGATTTTATGACTATGTCATCAATATAGACTTGCATAAAAGTCTCGATGAGGTCATGAAACATAGAATTCATAGCTCTTTGGTAGGTCACCCCAGCGTTTTTCAAACCAAAGGGCATCATAATCCACTCATAAGTTCCTAATACGCATGGGCATCAAAACGCCGTCTTAGGTACATCTTCTTCAGTTATAAAGATTTCATTATATTTAAAATACCAATCTAGCATACTTCTATACTCGTGACATGCGACTGAGTCTACAAGCATTTCTACCACAAGCATTGGGTACTCGTCTTTAGGTATAGCATTATTTAAATCCTTAAAATCTTTGAAACTCTAAGAGTTCCCTTCTTCTTTGTAACTGGAACAATATTAGCTAACCATTCTATATACCTGGTCGTTCTAATGAACTTACTCCTGATCAGTCTTTCGATCTCCTTCTTGATCTTCGACAATATCTCTAGTGCAAACCTCCTTGGCAGTTGTTTCACAGGCTTCTTTCCAGGTCGAATTGGCAGATTTAACTCCACCATGTCTCGACTCAGTCCTGGCATTTCGTTGTAGTCCCAAGTGAAACAGTCTTTAAATTCTTTGAGCAGTTCGACCACTTTCTTCTTCATGCCTGGTTCAATCTTTGCGCTAATGTACATTGGCCTCTTCAATGCCTTGTCGCCTAAATCTACCTATTCTAAGGGGTCTTAGGCCTGCATTTTCTTATTAGATTCAAGTGGGACTTTTTCAAACCCCAAAGGCTCATTGTCATATATGCAATCAAGCCTCCGACTTTTTGAAGCAATTGTTTGGTCATTTAGACCACCTCCAAGATTATCACAATTTTCGACATTGGCTTCAAGAGCCATATTCTGGAAAGCTTCAGTCTCTATGGCCAAGTTTAATCTATTTTCAGCCATATAATCGAATATTCGAGCCAATTAATTTGAATCAGCAATCATTTTCATCGACTATTGTCCACCCTATAGGTGGCAGACTCCCTTCTTTGACAGGTTAACTCCCCCTGCTCTTTATCCTAAATGAACCCATAGTTTGGATTCAGGTTCCGAAAATAGGTAGCGTCTTTTTAAGGAGTAAAGACCTCCCTGTTGTGTAGCATGGCAGAATCTTCACCAAATTCTTGTCAAAGTCCTTTTTTCCGACCTTACTAACCTCAACATTGTAATAACTCTTGCCGGCTTTGATATTTACAATAATGCCATCTTCACACTAGATGGAAACCCTCTGGTGGAAAGTCGAAGGCACTACACATATCCCATGAATACATTCACACCCAAGGAGTAAATTGGTGTTGGCGCTGGTTGTGATCACCATAAATAGTGTTGGTCTTGAAGTAGAGCCAATTGATAAGTCTGCTTGAATCACACCTAAAATGTGGTTGGTCTTTCCCCCGTAGTTTGACAAAACGATATTATGGGGTCGAAGGTATTCGTCAGTCTTCCCCATCTTTTTAAAAGAAGAATGGAACATCAGATTGACTGATGCCCCTCCATCAATTTTTTTGGATGACCAAACCATCCACCTTTACCCTGATAAACAGTGGCTTAATATGGTACATCATTCCTGGGTCTGGCCTCTCAAAAATGGCCTATTGTTCTTCAACAACATCGTTGTTCATAACATAGTAGGAAAAAGGATTTTGATTTACAGCCTCATCTTGGACACAGTCTTCCTCAGCCTCAAACACCCTGTCATACCCAACAAGCAGCATATAAACTATGTCGTAGTTGATTTATAGGCCGTCCTCGAAGTCTATGTTGAAAGTATCTTCGACCATCTTGTCATCCAACTGAGGTGTATTCTCTAGATCCTTGTCCTCAGGTTAAGGTGTGTATTCAGGAACTTCCTCCTCAAGTTGAAAAGTGTACTCTAGGGCCTCATCCTCTGATTAAGGCGAATATTGAGGCATTTTCCCCTTGCCCTGGATCCTTCTCTTCACTGCTCCCCTCGCCCAAATCTATCTCTGATTGTCTATTCCTTTGTCTTCCTCGTTCAATTTTTTTTGAGTAAGGCTTATTTTTAGCCTTCGACACAACCATGTTACGCTTCACCTCAAGGGCTTCACGTTTTGTTGCAATGGCTTCTCTTTTAGCCTTCTTTTTCCTCTAGCGACGCCTCCATTGAGTACGCATCATCGGGTTGTTTCCTTTATAAGTCAGAGGGATGTGTGATTTTCCATTTGACATCTTCTACTTGTTCTGATATAGCACCCCTACCTTGGGGTCGATCTCCTTCCACTTGGGTTGATTTTCCCCCTTATGGTTCAAGGATCTCACCCATTTTTCCTTAGGTACATTCTCTAATGGGTGAAATGTTTTCTAATGACTCTGTCTGAACTGCGTCATATAATCCTCGTTCATGTGAGGGTCACCTCTATTTTTTGAGGAGAACCTTGTATCCTGGCTTCCTCCCCTGCCTCTCCTGGGATCGTACCTTATGGTGTTCTAAAGTTTCTTCATTGCTTCTTCATCAAAGACAACACTGGACCTTGGACACAACATTATCTTGGAGTCATTGAGCTTCCAACGCTAAAAAAAATCAATCAACCCCTCCTTAGCCTGGGGGTACACCGTCTTCATGTCAGAATCAGCAACAATCAAGATTTTCTCACATTTGCCGACCTTTATGTTGAAGCCTTTAATGTCTTCGATCATTAAGATCTCAATAGGCTCAACATAGTGATCATCCTCCACCTGCATTGGGTCAGATTCCATATTCATTGATGTCTTTTTCTTTTCATCAAATTGTAGTCTGCAATCCTTCAAAGTTTTTTGCACCAAATCTCTGAAAAACCCACATTGAGAATTTTTATGACTTAGGAAACTATGGTACTTACAAAAGCCTCTCTTTTTTCTTTGTTCTAATTAAGGAGTTTTAAGGTCTGGAGGAACTATAATATGTCCATATTTGACTAACAAATAAAATATCTCGTCACACTTTGTTATATCAAAAGTATAAGTTCTAGTGGCGAACTTGTCATTCTTGTTGGGCTCGACATAATTTTTCACGTTCGATGGCTTCAGCAACTTACATACATAAGAAGGCCATGGCTTAAGTTCATCCATATTGACCTCGCTTTCTTCGACACATTTGTTGCCTGAATCTGAGAGGTAATCATATGCCTCTACATAAGCAACTTTTTTCTTTTTTATGATACTTATTCGTTTTGCCTTTTTCAACTTTCAAGCGTTTGACCCGGCGAACTCTATCTGCCAATTGCACCATGTTCTTAAGGTATTGAGTGTCTAATTTCTTCCTAAATGAATAATCAAGGCCATCATCATCCATTTCAACTAACTCATGTTCAGGATCCTGAGTGAAGCACCTTGCCTTGAGAAGTCTAAATCTATTTAGATAATCATTGACCGACTCAGAGACCTTTTGCCTAACACTAGCTAACTCCTTCAAACTAATTTTTGATTGTCCCATGTAAAATTGTTCATGGAACAATCTCTCCAACTGACTCCATGTTTGGACAGAGTGTGGAGGGAAAGTTGTAAACCAAGTAAAGGCGTTTTTATTATAGAATTTGGGAAATATTTAATTTTCAAATTCTCATTGTTCACAATGTCACCAACCTCAGTTTGATACCTGGCAACATGTTCAACTGTCGACTCACTAGTGTCTCCAATGAACTAAGTAAATTTAGGACTTTCCAACCCCTAGGTAACTCTGTTTGTCAAACGTATTCTGACAAAGGAGATATGAAGTTAGGCCAGTGAAGTCCCACATTGAGGCCGTTTTGGGCCAAAATATGTTCAACCGTATTTTCTATATTGTTATGCCCCCCAAAGTTGTTTTATCGGACATATTTAAGCACTTGGTTAGCATCCTGATTTCTTTGGACTATCAAAGGTCTATGGTTATGTTGTCCTATTTGCTCTTCCTCTTCCCCATTTGAGGAAGGTTTTAGTGGTCGAAAACCTTGGTTCTGACATACATTCGGTCGGGCCATCACATTCTCAAGCGTCTCGACCTGTCTAATGTTTGATATCTGAGGGGTTGTTCGTGCCTGAACTCGAGGCATGCAAAGAAGTCAGCAATTCGATCCATCTGATTAGCCAACAACTCATAGGTTTGGTTTGTGTTTGTAATCAAAGAGTTAAATATGGTTCCCATTTGTTGGGTAAGAGTATTAATTAATTCTATACTCTCACTTATTTGTTCCCTCGTAGCCATCATAGAAGTAATATTTAAAGATGGCGTTGTTTGAGGGATATAGCTTATCCCTCCTGGTCCAACCATATTGTTAATGGTCGAAGCCGAAGCATTATATGGATTGTGCGATGGTCATGTGGCCATTGCACCGTCACTAAAAGTTGACATATTAGTATGAAGGTTAGCTATCATCGATGTTAGCATACCATTAGGGTAATCTTTATCGCTCGTTAGCATTGAGAACCCAAATAAAGGTTGTTAGACTATAGGCCAAGATCTAGAGGGGGGGGGGGGGTGAATAGATCACAAGTTAAAATTTAAACCAAACTTGGTTTTGAAAAAGTTTATAGCGCAAAATCAAGTTTCAAAAATTTCCCGAATCAAATATCGTCTAACCGAACCTACTATTGAAAATGTAGGATATGCGTAGAGGTGTCAATGCAATGATAATAATCCATAAGTCAATCAACAACGACTAATTACAACTATTTGAATACAATACAATACGAAAAGTCTATCTCCAATGATCAAAACACACAAAAACTTAAGTCAAGCAATTTATCGAACACTTAGTATACGATCAACAATGTTTGGAACTTTATGTATGTTTTGTTGTTCTTATAAATCCAATCACAACCAAACGATTTATGATCTACAAAACAATACAAATTTTAAAATGCATTCAAAATTATGATCCAAACAATATTGATCGAATGATCAATGCAATAGATAATTTGCAAACACAAAATAAGGAGATAGAGATAGAGAGTACATAAGGATATGTTTAGGCAGTTCCACAATCGACCTTGATATGGTTACGTCTGCCCTCAACTCAAATTCAAATTGAGATATTATAATAAATCTTACTTTTTAAAATGTATGTATATAAGAGAAGAAGAAATCAAACTCTATAAACCCTAACTTTGATGTTGACTCCACCACCTCCAAAACCCTTGATCAAAGATTGATCAAGTAACCAACAATGCCACTTCAATTCACCTGTTCTTGCTACTTCCTTGCAAGGAACTCCTTGTCCCAAGGCTTTCACCCGGTTGAATTAATCCCAAGCGCACACTTGTTAAAACCCAAGATTTGCCAACACGATCCACCGTTTCACACTACTCCCTTTCAAGTCACCCATTGTCCCAAGGCTTTCACTCGATTGGATCCTAATTGCACAATCTTGTCCAAAACCTTCAAATCCTAAACGATCTTGAAAGAAAACCTCAACTCGGTTTTTTGATTTTAATCCCTCAAAGTTCTCAACCCAATATTCTCGGTACAACAAACCTAACTCGACGTTATCAACCCTAATCTAGATGGAACCCAATCAAAAAATGATTATGTGTAGTTTGATTGTGTGTATGTGTAACACGGTGGGAGAACTGACTTTAGTTAAATGTTGCGGATAGCAAGAGTCGCCACCGACTTTTATTTTATCCAAAAGGAAAGGACATAAAAGAACAGGAAAGACCTTAAAAAGATTTTGAGTTCGGGGGGTAGGTTATACAAAAGGAAGGTATTAGCACCCTTTATATCCATGGTTATCCATGGGCTCTTAGTTACTTAGCTCACTTTGTTTGTTTGCAAGAGTGTAGTGTGTGATTAGAAAATTTTCTTTAAGTACTTTGTAATGGCCCTCGTATGGGTGTATACAAAGCCTAGTTTAGAAATTGTGAGGTGTAAAAGTAATTTTGAAAAGTGTGAGCAAGTAACTATGAGATACCTACCCTAGATTAAGTCTTTCGTGTTCTCGTATATTCTTTCAATGGTAAGACTGTCCCTATTATTAAGGAATAGGTAGTCATTACCTTGGATGTGTTAAAGGGACGGGCGTAGGGTCATCGTATGGTCAATGAAGGCAACATAAGGGGTGTCTTTAGCAACTCGTAGGGACTATCATCATATTTACCGAAGGGACAAGATCATTATATCGTAGGCAACCTCGTAGGGACTTGATCTTTTAAGTTTATAGGGACTTGATGATTTTTCTGTTTGAAGGGACTTTGCTTAAGACACCCATATTTTCGAGGGACTTGACCATTTAAAGAAGGCAACCAAGAGGAATACCCTAGGAAGTACAGATGGCGATCAAAGATCGACCTACGTGTGTGAGTGTTATTTTTCAGATATTTGTCTTGAATTTAATTTTCTAAGTTCAATTATTTACAGTTAGTTTTTTGCACTCCCTAAATTACTAACCACGCAATAAATATTTACAAAAATAAAAGCAAGAAAAATAAATTCCTAAACTATTACATGGCTATGGGACAGATACATAATAATCAGGCGAGAAAGAATAAATTTACAACCTATACATTTGTTCCTAATATTATAAATAAAACAAAATTAAAATAAGGAAAGTAATGAAGCAAAAATAGAATAGATAAAAGCAAATAATAATAAAATAATAAATAAACAATGGTAATAAAGCAATAATAGAATAACAATAATAATAAAGTGATAATAAAAAGGTTAGATTTTTAAAAGAAATTATTTTAGGTTAAACAAGTTAGATTTTTTAGAAGTTATTAGAAAAATATGAGTTTAAAATACATTAGTAATAATAAAAGAATTTAAAATACATTAATGTACAAATTAAAAAATAAAAGAGTTATATGAAAAATATTAAGTTTGTTATTTACAAAATAAATAAAGGTTATAGAAAATATCAAATTATTAGATTAATAGGTTTATTATTATTATTCAATTAGAAAAATGGTCAATTAGATTTTATTTACAAAATATATAAGGATTTATTATTATAAGTAAGTAATAAAAAGAAAGTTATTAAAATAGTTAGTATTTATTATTTATTTACAAAAAAAATATAAAGGTTATAGAAAAATATTAAATAATTAATTTAGTAGGTTTTCACGCCCTACATTACTAAACCACGCAGTTAATATAGGATCAATGGCAGGAATTTAAATGGCAGAAAAATAAATGGTAGAAAAATAAAATGGCAGAAAATAAATGGCAGAAAATAAAATCCTAGTTATTACAACGCTTTGGTGCAGTTACATAATAAAGATGGCGAAAAGTAAAACTGAAAATATTACAAGTTAAAACTTAAAATATTACAAGGGCGAAGCAGTTACAGTGTGTGAATAACATAAATATGAGCGAAAATAGGAAATAATAATAAGGTTTGTTAAGGTTTAAGAAAAGGTTTATGGTTTAGAGGAAACAACACGGTTAAAGTTTTAGGTTTGAAATTTAGAGTTTGTGGCGAAATTGTCAGGGTTTAGGAAAAATCAGGGTAGTTAGTTATGAAAAAAATATGCAGATCTAAATATATGTATATAAAAAAATATGAATTAAAAAAAACAACGGCGTTGCTAGCGCAAAATTGCGATCATCGCAACTGGATCGGATAACACAAATGTCACGCCTCATACACGTATATGTGAAAACGGCGTATTGACACGATCCGATCCGAAAACATAATCAAATTATAACATAAAATAGAAATATATATATATTTAACCAAACCGCATGTATCTGGAATACATAACACAGTCACACATATGAACATGTATTTGAAACACAGTAACAAATATATCAACAAAATAGATAAAGTATATATCATATATAAACTATTACCAAACTGTGTGTACGATAGTATAGATCAGCCACTCTCAGTTTCTCTTTTTTGTTCTGTCTTTCGGCCTCCCTCTATCAGTCATGCTAGTAAATATATATAGGAACAAATTAGGTTAATGATAATGGGCCTAAGTTTATTTTGAAACCCAATAGTAAATTAAAAACGGAATAAAGTTAAATAATTAAAATAGTTAAAATTAAAATAAAAACTAATTAACCTATTTATTTATTCTAGACCCAATATAAAAATAAATAGACTCAAAAAAAAAAAATTCGGGCACCAAAATGCTCAAAAAAATAAAATGAACACGTCAAAATAATCAGCGCAAAATAAATGACTCGGAAAAATACAGCGTTTGGTCGGATTTTGAAATAAAACTTATGACCGTTTAAACCGCTCAGACTGATCAACATATGACCAAAAATAGTCGTAAAAATATTTTTAGCATGTCAAATTAAACCACGTGAACCGCAGATTAATGTTACCGACATTTGCAAACTTAAACTTGACATTTTTTCGTTGACTAATTTTAGGCACAGTTAAAAAGTTAATTTGACCAGTCTGTTTGTAAATTCCGAGAAATTATTCCGGCTAATATTAAGACAGAAAAAAATGTTATGCTATGAAGATGATGCAAATGAATGTGAAACAAAAAATTGGTTAGAGTTAAAAATAGAGGGCAAATTTTGGGGTGCAACAGCTGCCCCTGTTCAATTTTCTGAAACCTGAGGAGTTAGATTGGCCTGTGTGCCATTCGTGACTTGGAAGGTTGAAGGGGATTGAACACAAAAGCCCAAAAATTTGCACTCGCCGGTGCGTAAAGTAACACTGATGACTGGTTGTATATGCTTAAGTTGGCTTGAAGATGCCACTTGGAAGAACTGGAGATGGGGTTATAGATGTCATCCATAATATCAGGAGGTGATAATATCTTGATGTTGATACTGGATATCAGTATTAGGTCTTCGTATAGGCCGTCTCTGAATTGTATCTAAGAACATACTTTTAATTTAAGTGTCAGAACCAAATCTTCGTGGCGATTTCTTTCTGAATTGAGTATCAGCACTAGACCTTCGTATAGATCGTCTCTGAACTGTTTTGAATTGTTGAATAGACCAGTAGAAATAAATCTTCGTGATGATTATCTCTTCTGGAAATATCCTGGATTAGGGAATAGATCTTCGTATAGACCGTTTGCCTAATATCCAAGAACAAAAGAGTGTCAGGATGAAATCTCCTGAAAATATCCTAGACTAGGGAATAGATCTTCGTATAGACCGTTTGCCTACTATCCAAGAACAAAAGAGTATCAGGATTAACTCTCCTGAAAACATCCTGGACTAGGGAATAGATCTTCGTATAGACCGTTTGCCTACTATCCAAGGACACCTTGAGTAATGATTAAGTATCAGCACTAGATCTTCGTATAGATCGTTTCTGACCTGTTGTGAATTGTTGATAGTATTTTATCTATATATAACCATCCTGCAAGGAAAAGGTTAGTTTATGCAATATGTATGCATGCATGGCATGGTGCATCTAAGTAAATGTATTATGCACTTATGGATATGCCATGGTATGATGTAAATGATGTATGTATGAATCATGCGGCCTGAAGCGTCCGGATATCTTTGTATAACAACTGCTGGCTAGGGAAAATAAATCCCGATTCGTTGCCGAAGAATATGAGGAACTCGTTCCCGTCTTGTTTGATAGTATAGTATTTGTCACTTCCCGTATTCGTTCGTCGTACTTCTATTGAAGGAATAAGTTCCTGAGTATCCCGACTGAGGATAAAAGAGATGGACATAAATTCAAGGGGAGACGTAATTCGAAGCATCTATAAAGATAGATTTGCTCTACTGGGGATTTGTAGTGGGGATGAACCGGCGAAGCTTCGTTGAACTACTACCCTCGTTCTTCCTTAGTAAATACTATTACTGCATTTTATGCATTTCTGGTAAACATCAATCGTATTCAAAAGCATACATACATTCAAACACAACCAATGGACGTTTTCGCTTATGTAAATAGAGTAAAAGTAAATCTGGATTCAAAGATGAAATTTTATTTATATCACAAAGTGACCTATACATAGGCAAGTTTGTACAAGGAGACAGAAATCCTAGTAAGAGGAATTCGTCGAATTTTTTTTATAAAACAAAGAAAACAGCTATGTGAAAAATGATCCTATTGAGTTTCAATTCTACTATTGCCATTATCTTCAAATATCTCATCTTCTGCTGTTGAGACAGAAACGATTGGATTGATCTTTATCTGTTTGAACTTGATTTAGGTAGCACCATCAGTTGAAGTTACATGAGTGATCCAAACGAGACATAGTCATACGCTTTAATCCCTAACTTTTGCCTGGATTGCCCTTTCATGTTTTCAATCCACCGGGATACCCTTTTTTGCCCAAGCCGCCTTTTCAGGTTTTCGACTTGCCGGGTGTACATTTTTTTATATATATCCCTAATTTTTGCCCGAACCCTTTTGGTTTGCCGGGATGCCCTTATTTTTGCCTAGGCCAGTCAACCTAGCGGGTCTCTTTTTATGCGTAGTATTTTTTAACTATGTCTGCGTTTACATGCTGTGGAAAGTCTTCACCATCCGTAGTAGTAAGCATCATGGCACCTCCTGAGAATACTCTTTTGACCACAAATGGTCCTTCATATGTAGGAGTCCACTTGCCCCTAGGATCACCCTGTGGTAGTATGATACGCTTGATTGCCAAGTCACCAGCCTGATATACCTTTGGCTTAACCTTCTTATTGAAAACTTTGATCATCCGTTTCTGGTACATCTGACCATGACAAACAGCTGCCAACCTCTTCTCATCAATCAAATTTATCTGGTCGAGTCGAGTCTGAATCCATTCATCCTCGTCTAAACCTGCCTCTTTCATGATTCTTAGAGAGGGAATCTGAACTTCCACTGGTAACACGGCTTCCATTCCGTAGACCAAAGAGAAAGGAGTTGCCCCTGTCAAAGTGCGCACTGAAGTGCGATAACCATGAAGAGAAAAGGGTAACATCTCATGCCAGTCTTTGTATGTTACTGTCATCTTTTGTATGATCTTCTTAATATTCTTATTAGCAGCCTCCACGGCGCCATTCATCTTTGGCCGGTACGGAGAAGAGTTATGGTGTTTTATTTTGAACTGCGTGCAGAGTTCAGCAATCATCTTATTGTTCTTCTGGAGAGAGCAGGTTTCTCAGATGTATATTTAATAAGATCCATCTTAGAAATCAATAAAGTGGTATGATTCAACATATACTGTCTTAGTCGGCGAGCAGCCTAAGCCAAAGCATAACAAGCTTTCTCGAGCTGGGAGTATCTTGTTTCACAGTCGGTACCTTTTGCTAAGGTAGTATATTGCATGCTCTTTTCGACCAGACTCGTCATGTTGCCCCAACACACACCCTATTGAATTTTCTAACACGGTCAAATACATGATTAGAGGTCTTCCTTCAACTGGTGGCATCAGATTTATAGGTTCTTGGAGATACTTCTTGATTTTGTCAAAAGCTTCTTGACATTCATCATTCCATATCATCTCTTGATTTTTCCAGCGAAAACCTCTACATAGTCACGTAACATCCGACTCAATCTTTCTTTGACATTGTTTTCCAAGCCTGCTCCTATTTTGACTTCTTTCTTGTCTACTTCAGTACCCAGATTTACAACCTCAATTGATTCCTCATGCGGCTGTGTAACTTTCTCTTCTTGTTGTAATAACCTAGCAAGCTCTACAGGTACTTCACAATCTTCATCCTTTCCGTCTTCAGCTTGATAGATCGGATTCTCGAAATTATAATTGGCAATAGTAGAACTGTTATCAACAGGATCCAGGGTGGATGAGGATCTGCATTTTAGTGATGTGGGTGTGTGTAAGAACACATAGCTGATGAAAATAAAATAAAAGAAAAACAAAGAGCCCAATATTTATGAAAACGAAACGTCCATTGATTTTTATTGAATGAAGTATGCAAATGAAATGACATCCCGAAATAAGCATACCATTGTGCCCCGGGTAAGGCACAAGGCTTAAAAGTTTAATTGTTCAACACAGTAATAGTATTTACTCCTGACTAAAGGAGATAGGAATAACGTCTTCAGTCTTCCAATTGTTGAGCCCATCACCCACAGTAGGAAAAATCCAGTTATCCAGATTGTAGTCTTCATTATAGTCACCCACATCATTGATTTGATCTTTCATGTTCCCTTGATTGGTGATATGAACAGCACGAGCACGACGAACAGCCTTCTGGGACTCTGCAGTGAAACCCAAACCAAACTTGTCAGACTTGTAAGGAATGTCGGGAAGCTGACCCCAAATAGTACAACCACCTTCTTCAACCACAGCTCTAGCATCTTTGAGGGAAGCCATTGTAGGAGGTACTCTGGTAACCACAGGAACTCTTTTAACCACAGGAGGAGCTTCAGTAGCGGGAACGACCCAAGGAACTACTTCAAATGTCTGGCAAGGAGTCTCAACATATTCATTTTCCACTTCAACATACTTAAATGTATTCACATGACTGACCATATATTCTTCCTCTCCATAAACAGTTACGATCTTTCCCTTCACTGGATATCTCAACTTCTGATGTAGAGTGGAGGTCACAACACCTGCCCCGTGGATCCAGGGGCGCCCAAGCAAACAAGAGTACGCAGGATGAATATCCATTACATAGAAGGTAGAATCGAAGACTTGAGAGCCTACTTTGATCGGGAGATCTATTTCTCCATGCACCACTCTTCTTGAACCATCAAAGGCTCTCACCACTATATTACTTGATCTTAACACAGCATCTTCAGGACTGAGCTTGTTCAAAACCTCTTTGGGAAGTACATTCAATGAAGAGCCATTGTCTATCAACACATGAGACAAGGTAGTGCCCCTACATTCAATGGAGATATGTAAAGCTCTGTTATGGTTTCTTTTGGCAGGAGTCAAATCAGCATCAGAAAAACCTAACCCATTATCATAAGTCAGATGTGCAATACAATTTTCAAATTGATCCACAGAAATTTCATTTGGTACATGAGCAGTCCTTAAGAATTTGATCAAGGCTTTAGCATGAGCCTCAGAACACAGCAACAAAGACAACATGGAAATTTTGGAGGGAGTATGCCCCAACTGGTCAACAATATCATAATCACTCTTACGAATGATCTTCAGCACTTCTTCCATCTGTTTAGAGAGATTTTCAGCAGTCGGTGCTTCAGCTTGCACAGGTTCAACCACAGGACCTTTGCCTCGAGCATCAGTACTTGGCTCAGAAGTGGAGGTAGTAGTTGGAAGAACTGTATTTTTTGAGGTAGCTGGAGGAGAGAAAATTCTTCCACTTCCGGTGATCTTACTAGATCCAGCAATATTATCAACATCAAGGTTATCATCAGTAACAGGTGTATCAGTCAAAGGTTCCTGCTTAACACCATGGATATAAACATCAGAACCGTAATTCCAGGGTATAGCTTTATCAGAAGTATAAGGAATAGGGCCAGGAGTGGTAATAATCATGGGAGGCACTCTAACTTCAGCAACAGTCTTCACCAGGCCTTCAGCAGTAATTTTGATAGGACCCTTGGAGGTGATCTTGACAGGGCCTTTGGAGGTAATCTTCATTGGCACTTTATCAACCATATCCACATCTTCAAACTTCTTACCTCGAGTTAGGTGTTCACACATACTTTCCACAGAAGGAGTTCTCTCAAACAATATAGTGTAATTGTCCATGAGGCGTTGAATACCATCTTTCAACTTCCAGCAGCTATCAGGTTTGTAGGCACAATAAAAACAGTCTTCATTGCAACCTGGAAAGAATCCAGCCTGTACCAGCTTCTTCTTGATAATAGATAAGGGAGTAGTCACATCTGCTACTGAGGAAACATATGAAACTTCATCAACAACATTAACAGTCTTCTCATGATTGGGCATGGGAGCAGTAATCACATTTGGAGTCCCAGGAGGGTCAAATTCAATCTCCCCAGCTTCAATCATATCTTGAATCTTATTTTTCAGCACCCAGCAATTGTTGGTGTCATGTCCCGGACAATTAGAATGATAGGCACATCGTGCATTAGGATTGTACCGAGGAGAGGAAGTATTAGGATTCTGAGGAGGGTCCTTCAAAGTAACGAGTTCCTCTTTCAACATGTGTTGCAAGGCTTGGGCCAGTGACATGTTGATCTTGGTGAATTGTCTTCTAGGCTTCTGTTGATTACTCTGTGGTAGCTCTGGTGTTGCAGGAGTAGGATTAGAAATGTGAACTGCTCCTACGGATTGGTGATTTCTGTTACGGCCAGGTTGACCATACACAACATTAGACTCCTTCTTTCCACTAGGGGGCTTCTTTGCAGTGCTTGATGAAGAGGCACCCACCTGTATCTTACCACTTCTTATGCCACTTTCCACACGCTCTCCAGTCATTATCAGCTCAGTGAAACCAGATGATGAGCTTCCAATGAGGTGACTATAGAAAGGACTATTCAGCGTACTCATAAACATATCCACTAGCTCCCTGTCAGTCAGAGGAGGTTGAACTCTGCCAGCCAGGTCTCTCCATTTCTGGGCATACTCCTTGAAATTCTCCTTAGCACCCATTGACATGCTTTGTAGCTGCATGCGAGTAGGTGCTAAATCAGCATTGTATTGGTATTTCCTGTAGAAGGCCTCAACAAGATCATTCCAATCACGGATATTAACACTCTCCAATTGATAGTACCATTCCAATTGAGCTCCAGACAAGCTCTCTTGGAAGAAATGAATCCATAACTTCTTATCAGCAGTATGTGGTTGAATCCTCCGGACATAGGATCTTAAATGCAGCTTGGGACATGAGACACCATCATACACCACAAAAGCAGGAACCTTGAAACCAATAGGTATAACCACTCCAGATATTAAACTCAGATCTTCAAAATCCAGCCCAGAAGATTTTTGTAACTCCATAGCATTTATTCTATCCACCAGCATCTTGTACTTATCTTCATTAGGATCATGATAATAATTTGCTTCAGAATCAGAATCTCCCACAGTATCATGGAGACTACCTCCCTCTTTCTCAGAATTTTCAGACTCATAATCATCAACCTGTTCCTTTGTCTTGATAGGGCCTCTGAATCTTCTTCCCAGATTGATAAGGCCTCCTGATCTTCTAGTCTTCTTCTTCTTCTTAGCCAGCAATGTCTTCAACTCATCTTGCCCCTTGGACAAGTTCATAATCAACTCTTGGAATTGTGCATTCTGAGCTTGGAGATCTTTGACAGTCTGTTCAAGAGCCATTTCTGCTGAAATAAACAGCGAGAAGATAAGATACATGTTCATAAGAAACCTGTGATGCAATAATATGGTATGTAGATGCTTATGCAATGTTTTCAAGGACCATAGGATTTAAATTTGTGTAAACCACCAAAAAGTAAACTTTTATTAGTAATAAACTTGTTTGCCCCTTGGGCTTACAATAAAAATGAAATGAATACAAAAAATGGGGTTTTAAGTCTCCCATGGACGTTTCCTCTTTGTGTTGAGGTATGAGTTGAGATTCTGCTCCTCGTGAAGTTGTTTTGTTAGCTCCAGGATTCTTTCCTGACTTGCCTTGTAATGAGTCTCAAAAGTATCTCTTTGCTCCTTCAACTGGATCCAGGACCTCTGTAACTCTTCCATGTCAGTGGGCATGTCTGGATGAAGAATGATGTAAGAAGTATCTCCTTCAGCAACAGGCTCCATGGTAACTGGCAGGATAGCAGGATATGGCATCATAAGAGTCTGAGCACGAGATCGTACCCATCTGAGATATGGTTCCATAGGAATAGTGTACTTGGGTTCCAGAGTCTTGCTGTCAACCTTGTTCACTTTACCCCATGCTCGTATGAACCTTTAACGGTAACCTTGAAGATCGTTGTCGTAGTCGAACACAATACCCTGAATAAGCATGTCATGAGGACCATCGGTCCGAGCGTAACCAAACTGACGTAGAGCTAAAGAAGGGTTATAGGTAATGCCCCCTCTTATTCCAAGGAGTGGCACATTAGGGAACTCCCCACAACGGTCAATGATGGTAACATTCTCCATAGATCTAGAGCACCAATGAATATCTGAATGAGAAAGTGACATAATCCTCTTGGACCACCTGAACCCTTGTTCATTCTTCATCACTGATCGAGGAAGGTGAGAAATAAACCACCTAGATAATAGAGGTATGCAACACATCAGAGTTCCTCGTGCCTTCGTAGTACGGGTATGAAGAGAGTGTAAGATGTCTCCAAGTAATGTAGGCACTGGATTGCGAGTCAGAAATATGTTGATGGCGTGTACGTCTATGAACTGGTCTGGATTGGGGAACGGTACTAAGCCATAAATCAATAGGGCTAAGATCTCTTCAAAAGCATCATAACTCATAGCCTTCAGGAATACTTGAGCTTTCTCCATCAATACCTTAGCAAGAATACCCTTAACTCCACTCCTTGTTTCTAGGACAATGTCTGATTTCTTTAAATGTAAGGCTGCAGCAATGACTTCAGGTTTAGGCTCTTTTTCCAAGCCTGTGAAGGGTTTCTGATCAAGAATAGGTATACCCAGAAGCTTGGAGAACTCTTCCATTGTAGGAACCAGCTGATAGTCGGGAAATGTGAAGCAATGATGTTTAGGGTCAAAGAACTGAAACAGGACACTCATCATGTCTTCATTGAACCTTGAAGTGACTAGATCCAGTAGGTGACCATGCCTCTTGATGAACTGGGAGTTTTCAGAAACTTGAGAGACCAATTCCTTAAGCTTAGGAGGTATTCCTACAAAGTTGATCCGGATAGTATTCCTACGAGCAGAAGCCATGACCTGCAATAAAGATAAATCCTTTGGTCCTTGAAATGGTTAGTGAAAATGCTATGCTTATGATGCATGATGATGCTATGATGTTATGCTCAATCACAAACATGTGGCACACACAAACAAGTCACACAATAGCCCTAGGTTTGAAGGCTTGCATGAGGTTTAAAGGTAAGTACCCTCCCCTGAAGTTTAGTTGATTCATCCTGTCCTACAAAAGTAACCAGGTTCTAAGGGATCTCAAAATCATTGATCCTTCACAAGGGTGGTTGTTCAGTAGGCAACTTACTTGCCAACCAAAACCCTCCAAGTTTAGGATCTCAATGAGTGTAGTATCGAGTATCAACCAACTTCAGTATTCACCAAAGCCGGTTATCTCACTACTTTCTAAAGGCCAAGATGGGATGACTAGGGTTCTAAAAGTCAGTTAGTGTATTGACAACATATGGCAGCCTCATATTATCCTCAACTTGCTTAAGGAACATAAGCACCAACCAAGAAGTCACACTAACTATGGCCACCAGATCAACCATATCGATATACGCCGTACAGTTTCCTTGGTCTATTGCCATTTACCTAAGGTACACTAGATCCGGGTTAGGGTCTTTCACACATAAGAGCACCCAACAGATAAGTATAAAGCAAACAAGGCAAACATTTTTAAAGTGATCTAATTCCTAAGCGTACCCCTCTTTTATTAAGTCCCCAGCAGAGTCGCCAGTTCTGTAACACGGTGGGAGAACTGACTTTAGTTAAATGTTGCGGATAGCAAGAGTCGCCACCGACTTTTATTTTATCCAAAAGGAAAGGACATAAAAGAACAGGAAAGACCTTAAAAAGATTTTGAGTTCGGGGGGTAGGTTATACAAAGGGAAGGTATTAGCACCCTTTATATCCATGGTTATCCATGGGCTCTTAGTTACTTAGCTCACTTTGTTTGTTTGCAAGAGTGTAGTGTGTGATTAGAAAAATTTCTTTAAGTACTTTGTAATGGCCCTCGTATGGGTGTATACAAAGCCTAGTTTAGAAATTGTGAGGTGTAAAAGTAATTTTGAAAAGTGTGAGCAAGTAACTATGAGATACCTACCCTAGATCAAGTCTTTCGTGTTCTCGTATATTCTTTCAATGGTAAGACTGTCCCTATTATTAAGGAATAGGTAGTCATTACCTTGGATGTGTTTAAGGGACGGGCGTAGGGTCATCGTATGGTCAATGAAGGCAACATAAGGGGTGTCTTTAGCAACTCGTAGGGACTATCATCATATTTACCGAAGGGACAAGATCATTATATCGTAGGCAACCTCGTAGGGACTTGATCTTTTAAGTTTATAGGGACTTGATGATTTTTCTGTTTGAAGGGACTTTGCTTAAGACACCCCTATTTTCGAGGGACTTGACCATTTAAAGAAGGCAACCAAGAGGAATACCCTAGGAAGTACAGATGGCGATCAAAGATCGACCTACGTGTGTGAGTGTTATTTTTCAGATATTTGTCTTGAATTTAATTTTCTAAGTTCAATTATTTACAGTTAGTTTTTTGCACTCCCTAAATTACTAACCACGCAATAAATATTTACAAAAATAAAAGCAAGAAAAATAAATTCCTAAACTATTACATGGCTATGGGACAGATACATAATAATCAGGCGAGAAAGAATAAATTTACAACCTATACATTTGTTCCTAATATTATAAATAAGACAAAATTAAAATAAGGAAAGTAATGAAGCAAAAATAGAATAGATAAAAGCAAATAATAATAAAATAATAAATAAACAATGGTAATAAAGCAATAATAGAATAACAATAATAATAAAGTGATAATAAAAAGGTTAGATTTTTAAAAGAAATTATTTTAGGTTAAACAAGTTAGATTTTTTAGAAGTTATTAGAAAAATATGAGTTTAAAATACATTAGTAATAATAAAAGAATTTAAAATACATTAATGTACAAATTATAAAATAAAAGAGTTATATGAAAAATATTAAGTTTGTTATTTACAAAATAAATAAAGGTTATAGAAAATATCAAATTATTAGATTAATAGGTTTATTATTATTATTCAATTAGAAAAATGGTCAATTAGATTTTATTTACAAAATATATAAGGATTTATTATTATAAGTAAGTAATAAAAAGAAAGTTATTAAAATAGTTAGTATTTATTATTTATTTACAAAAAAATATAAAAGTTATAGAAAAATATTAAATAATTAATTTAGTAGGTTTTCACGCCCTACATTACTAAACCACGCAGTTAATATATGATCAATGGCAGGAATTTAAATGGCAGAAAAATAAATGGCAGAAAAATAAAATGACAGAAAATAAATGGCAGAAAATAAAATCCTAATTATTACAACGCTTTGGTGCAGTTACATAATAAAGATGGCGAAAAGTAAAACTGAAAATATTACAAGTTAAAACTTAAAATATTACAAGGGCGAAGCAATTACAGTGTATGAATAACATAAATATGAGCGAAAATAGGAAATAATAATAAGGTTTGTTAAGGTTTAAGAAAAAGTTTATGGTTTAGAGGAAACAACACGGTTAAAGTTTTAGGTTTGAAATTTAGAGTTTGTGGCAAAATTGTCAGGGTTTAGGAAAAATCAGGGTAGTTAGTTATGAAAAAAATGTGCAGATCTAAATATATGTATATAAAAAAAAATATGAATTAAAAAAAACAACGGCGTTGCTAGCGCAAAATTGCGATCATCGCAATTGGATCGTATAACACAAATGTCACGTCTCATACACGTATATGTGAAAACGACGTATTGACACGATCCGATCCGAAAACATAATCAAATTATAACATAAAATAGAAATATATATATATATATATTTAACCAAACCGCATGTATCTGGAATACATAACACAGTCACACATATAAACATGTATTTGAAACACAGTAACAAATATATCAACAAAATAGATAAAGTATATATCATATATAAACTATTACCAAACTGTGCGTACGATAGTATAGATCAGCCACTCTCAGTTTCTCTTTTTTGTTCCGTCTTTCGGCCTCACTCTATCAGTCATGCTAGTAAATATATATAGGAACAAATTAGGTTAATGGTAATGGGCCTAAGTTTATTTTGAAACCCAATAGTAAATTAAAAACTGAATAAAGTTAAATAATTAAAATAGTTAAAATTAAAATAAAAACTAATTAACCTATTTATTTATTCTAGACCCAATATAAAAATAAATAGACTCAAAAAAAATAAAAGTCGGGCACCAAAATGCTCGAAAAAATAAAATGAACACGTCAAAATAATCAGCGCGAAATAAATGACTCGGAAAAATACAGCGTTTGGTCGGATTTTGAAATAAAACTTATGACCGTTTAAACCGCTCAGACTGATCAACATATGACCAAAAATAGTCGTAAAAATATTTTTAGCATGTCAAATTAAACCACGTGAACCGCAAATTAATGTTACCGACATTTGCAAACTTAAACTTGACATTTTTTCGTTGACTAATTTTAGGCACAGTTAAAAAGTTAATTTGACCAGTCTGTTTGTAAATTCCGAGAAATTATTCCGGCTAATATTAAGACAGAAAAAAATGTTATGCTATGAAGATGATGCAAATGAATGTGAAACAAAAAATTGGTTAGAGTTAAAAATAGAGGGCAAATTTTGGGGTGCAACAGTATGCATACATGGATTTGAAGATGATGAGAATGCTTTGAAATCCTAGACTTATGTGGGTTTTACTCACTCTAGAAACCTTAATAGAGAATGATGCATGTATGAAGTATTTATATCCATGGGTGATTTAGGGAAAAAAATAATGCAAATGACTTGAGAAAAATATAAAAATTTGAAAATATACATCGCATAGGCCGACCTATAAAATTCATGTCTTGACCTATTCGATGCATAGGTCAACTTGTCTAAGGTCATGTGTCGACCTATGACTATTATGCGTTCCCTATGTGTCGACCTAAAGACTCATCACATGAGACAGAAGCTACAAGCTTTAATACTGTAGCATATGTGTCGACCTATAAAACACATGTATCGACCTATAGCCAAGAAATATTTTCCATAGGTCGACCTGTAATTGCATGTATCGACTTGTAGAAGAATTTTTCTTTTATGTGTTGACCTGAAAATCGTATAGGCTGACCTGTAAAGGTCATGTGCCTACCTATGCAGTCAGCGCATAAAACATGCTTTAAAAATGAGTTACATAGGTCAACCTGAAACTTGTATAGGCCAACCTATAGACCTGTTTTTCACATGAAAACCTATTTTTAATGTATGAAACCTTTTCTAAATCATTTTTAATGCATGGAACCTTTTCTAAATTATTTCCAAATACTTTTATGCTTCCTAATGCTAAGACGCACATAAAGAATAAGAGGATACCATCCAATATACATTAATGCTATATCCTAGTTTTGACATCATGCAGAATACATCTAATAGAATTTGCACTCACATACTCCTCCTTTTTGATGATGGAAAAACTAGAGATGATGTGTTTCGTGTTTTCAAAAGGCTCCCTCTGAATATATGCATCCCAACTTCATCTTGCTCTTCCCCCTTTGACAACATAAAAGATAAACGAAGCAATTCATGAGAAGTATCTTAAATCATGCATAAACAAATATAACATACATAGGCGATTTGCAAAGATAAGAATATCAATACGATAACACTCACATAAAATGATTATCATATTGAACAAGAATGCCTAAACATAAATACAAGCATATAAAGCAACAATAGAACATGATTGCCACAACGTATGCCAAATAACAGAGCACAAACATGAAAAATGAAGGATACAATGTAATAAAAAACTCTTGAGTTACTACAAAAGCGACACGATTACATGACATATGCCTTTGGTGCTCCCGAAATGTTGCACACACATGTGCTCTAGCAAGGCGATATAGACTAATCATCACATAAATAAAAAACATAGATGTTATCATAACAATGACACACAACAAGAATTTTGCTAACATTATAATATGTGATCAACCATATTTCATGCAAGAATAGATAACAAGACAATGCACCAAGAGCATATTTCAAGCATATAAAAAGAATAACATAAAGTCACTATAAGCATATAATTAACACACATTAATTGAAATTTTTGGAAGTGAACATTTATGAACTATCTGATACATAAAGAATATCAACCATTTAGAGCACAAGCAACATGTAAAGATAAAAGCTTACTTACAAAAGGGAAAAAAGAAAATGGGAGAATATCACCTCTCTTATGAATTGATGAAGGATGCACTCTTATGTAATAGAACTTCCAAAGAAAAGTTAGAGAAAAAGTATATAAAGTGCATGCAACAAATCATATTCTAGGAAAGATTTGAGATATCAAGTAACCCCAATTCCCTTCGAATGTTGAAAAATGGTTCGGTCGCAAGAGGTTTTATAAAAATATCCGCAAATTGATTTTTACTATCAACATGCTAAAATAAAACATCTCCTTTTTCAACATGGTCACGTAGGAAGTGGTGACGAATCTCAATATGCTTAGTGAGATATCTCGCATAGATGCAATAAGATGTAGAAGAGAACCAATCATACCTCTACATTTCTTGACATCTACATCCTTACCATTTTCATTCTTTTCAAGTTTCCATTTGTGGCCATAAGGGTGTTAATAGACTTTGCATCTTCCATGCCAAATCTCTTTAGTAAGTCGTTGTAATATTTGGGTTTGACACACAAATGACCCTTCATTGAGTTATTTGATTTGAATACCAAGGAAGTAATTCGACTCCCCCATAAGGCTCATCTTAAACTCATCCTACATAAGCTTAGAAAACTCCTCTACAAGTTGCATGTCAGTGGATCTAAAAATAGTATTATCAACATGAACTTGAACTCTTTGAAGCAAGCATAAGCTATGAAAAAAATAACTAGGTAAAAGAAAGAAATTCCATACAAAGTGAAAGTTGAAAGTTGAAAAGATATTACCTCACCGTACGAATGACGGAGGGTGCACACACATTCCACAAGGAACTTTCGAACGAAAGTTGGAATAAATGCAAAACGTTCCACAAACTTTTAGACAACAATTATCTTACCACTTTTCTCTGTGTCAAAGTACTTGAAAGTGTGATTAGTAATGTACCAAAGAAGATTATTGATTTGATGATCATTGGAGATTCTCCAAGTCAAAATAAGATTGTCCACTGCAGTTGTACTTTCGCCACGTAAACTTTTGCATGCACTCTATTTTTACATTTCATCCACATGTCCTTCAGAATGAAACTAAGAAGTAGTTACTTGTTTTTGAACAAGGCATCCGCGCACCCAAATAACCGCTCATTCGACGCATCTAATGCTGTCGAAAATGTTGATGTCAAAATGTCTCCAAAAACATACCTAGATCATACTAAGTCCCATTTTTCTCAATTGAGAGTTCAAACATGTACACGAAACGTTGAATTCCCTTAACTTTAACTTATGCTGAGATTTTTGCCCTTGTCGAAAATCCCAGCTAATAGTAGGGTACTCACACGAGGGATTTCTTACTCAATAAAAAAAAATCTACCTGCTCTTTGTTCAATTTTCTACTACTTCATTATTTGAAATAACTTCAAAATGAAGTGATTTTTTTAAAATTTTGATATTCAAAAAAAGTTTCAATAAAATGATTCTTTATATGATTTTTTTTAAAATATCTAAAATAATATTTAAAAAAAAACTATTCAAATCAAAATTTTTTATTTGAACTTTTTATAAAAAGATTGTTTATAATTTTTTTATACAAAATTATGTTACCCTAACAAAATTATTTATAAAAAAGCCAAAAGAAACGTACCTGATGTGACAAAATTTTTAAGAAATATCATTCATACTTCTAAAATGAAATTAGGGTTTTGGTGTTTCAATCATGGAAGGAAGAATTCTATATTTTGGATTGAAAAACCATCCATATTTATCTGTTGATGTGCCAGACCCAAGTCATTGGAGTGAGTAACCGAAATAACCGGATCACCAAGCAACCGACATAATCACCATCTCCATTTGTTTTCCCAAAACCAAACACGACGAGCCACTTTACCACTTCCCCAAACATGCCCAAACGCTTTTTCTTCGACCTTTCCACTACCCTCCGACATTGCCCACCACATGTTCGACGTTATTACCCAATCAATAAAACACATTTCCTTCAAAGAATGTCCCACCCTTCTTTGAACAATCGTTCTTTCTCTTCGTCTTTCTCTGACAAAACTGGGTTTGTAGGTTGGTATTTGCGGAAGCTTGAAAGTCATCCGGTTATCACTAAGAGCATTACTTCCTCGCTTATTTACATAGCTGCTGATTTCACTTCACAGGTAATTAACACCCCCACATCTAATGTTATAGTTATATCATGTTTCTTGATGCAATTACCATATTTGTTGATATGGTAACACTGTAATATTGGGGAAGCTATTTTAAGATATTGGGTGAAGGAACCTGAGAGTATGCTCGCCTCAAGATATCGGGTTCAAATTTCGCTAGGTGCTAACAATGTTTAGGTTGAGCTGGCCAATACAAGGCAAACCCTTGCTTTAAATGGCCTTGCTAGATGACAAAATAATGGCTGAATCTGAACATTAGATTTGATAAGAAAAGACAAAATCTAAACATAAAGGGGAAGTGTTTTTTTTATGTAGACGAATACCACAATTTTTTTTTGTTTCATTCTCAGTGTTGCCCTTGTGCGAGGTGTTTTTATTAGTGCTATATTTTTCTAAGGTCACTTCCAGGCATTAGCTTTGTGTTGATTTTTATCTTAAGTGTTTACTTGCATTCCAAATCAATTGACTCTGGTTAGTTTTTGTTTTTTAACTTCATTCCTTGAGCACGTGTAGTCTTTAGTATCTGCTATCTGTTAGAACTGGTATCTATATCAATTCAATATACTTAATTTACTAGAGTATTATTGATGAAATACTGCAGTTGCAGTTTTCTTCTGGCCTATGTATAATATTTGTGCATCAAAATTAGATTTTAAAATATCTACATTTCTTTTATGCAGTAACTAAAGTTGCTTGTATGACTTAGAAGTCAGAGTTGGGTTTTATAAAACGTTCTAACTGTATTTATTATTATTGTGGTCTGTGTCTTCACTAACTTATTGATTAATTCATCTTAGATGATTACATTACCCTCTTCTGCTTCATATGATTTCAAAAGGACATCACGCATGGCAGTATATGGGTTGCTATTCTTGGGGCCATCACAGCATCTGTGGTTTAATTTTCTGTCCAAAATTTTACCTAAGAGAGATGTGAATACAACTTTGAAGAAAATTTTTATGGGGCAAGCTGTATTTGGTCCTATCAGCAATACTGTTTTCTTCTCCTATAATGGTGCTTTACAAGGTAATTTTCTTATTTTAAATGGTGACTTTTCTTAATTCTTCAATTCCATATAGTTCACAAACATGATTTTATGTTGATTTAGTTTTTTTTTTCTTTTCAATTCCTATATAATTTGTTTCGATTTGAATACTCTGAAGTGAGGAGACTCGTGACATTGATGTCGGGTATCACTTAGTAAAACCAAGTTAACTTCAGAGACCAAACCTAGTCAATATAAACACCATGGAACCAAATGCTAAACACATAATAAAGAGGGGCGTAAATCTAAAATGATATAATTTGAGACTCGACAACATATTTAAATCTTAATTATGCGTGGAAATATGTGCAGTATAATTATAATACTTGTTTTTCTAAAAGAAATAAGACCATTAATCCATGATTCTCTTTGTTTTTGCTTTAAAGGTTATTGGTGATGCTGAATTACCATTTTGATGCCAATATCAGGTGACAGTGGGCCTCAAATTATTGCCAGACTGAAGCGGGATCTTCTTCCTACATTATTAGGCGGCGCCATGTTTTGGCCTGTTTGTGATTTTGTCACCTTTAGATTCATTCCAGTCCATTTACAGGTTTGTTAGAACTTATTTTTCTGGTATAACTTCAATTCTAATCAGTATCTTCAACTCATCAGTTACATTCGAAGGTCGGACACCAGTATAACGACACCGATACTGATACGTCGACACCAATAATAATTTGAAATAGTGAATAAAGTAAACGTAATCACAAGTGTCGGTGTCGTTTTCGGACACACGCTGACGTGGACAAACATTTTTTCAGAGGTGTCGGTAGTACATTACTGTCTAGCTTTTTAGCTAATTTATCTATCTCTTTCATAATTGCTGCAGCCACTGATGAATAGTTCATGTGCATATGTGTGGACCATTTATTTAACTTACATGGCAAACCGAACAAATTTGACTGGAGCTTAGGTCTTGGTTTGTATAGAAGAAGTATTAAGTGTTCTCTAGCAATCGTCTATTAGATGGAATTATCTGCAAATTTATAAATTTTGTATCAATTTGGCATTCAATTTATTATGTTTTGTATATAGTCAAGACTTCATCTTCATAGTTTTCCTCTTTAATCTGAATTGAGCACTTCGTTGAAATGTCTTATTTCTTTGATAAATGTAGAGGTAAATTAAGTATTTGGATCCTATTTTGGTTCAGCCTTCCCTTCTTTTTTTCAAGGGTGATAAAACGGATCTGACCCGTTGACCTCGTTTGTTTTGCACTTTAGTGCAGAGCAAGTCAAGGATTTAGGCTCACACACTAATGTTTTTTTCCCGTCCTGTTCCGTTTTTGGCGGATTTTTGCTGGCATGGACATTAACATTACATTTTGTATTTTTAGACTTAAATAGTGTAGTGCCCGCCCTACCCCCACCTTCACTTTTAGTGTAAGTCGGGTCAAATTTTAAGGCCCGCATTCTCAACTATACCTTGCCCCCTTCTGCACTGTTTTTTTCTATCTTTTGTGGGACTGCCTGCCATCACCTAATTAAAGCTTGTCACCCCTAATTAAAATCATGTTATATATACATTCTTCAATCACACTATTGAGACTAGTTCCAACCATTCAATTGAGTATTTTGGTTTCGTGGGATGGACATTCCCTGCCACCACCTAATTAAAGCCCGCCACCTCTAATTAAAGCCATGTTATATATACACTCTTCAATCACATTATTGAGACTTGTTTCAACCATTCAATTGAGTATTTTGGTTTCGTGGGACGGACATGTTAAAGCCTGCCACCTCTAATTAAAGTCATGTTATATACACACTCTTCAATCACACTATTGAGACTAGTTTCAACCATTCAGTTGAATATTTTGGTTTTGTGGCCTAATTAATGCCTGCCACCCCTAATTAAAGCCATGCTATATTATACACTCTTCAATCACACTATTGAGACTAGTTTCAACCATTGAGTTGAGTATTTTGGTTTTGTGGGACGGGCATTGCCCTGACATCCCCTAATTAAAGTCTGCCACCTCTAATTAAAAGCATATTTTATATACACTCTTCAATCATACTATTGAGATCAGTTTCAACCATTTAGTTGAATATTTTGGTTTTGTAGGACGAGCATGTCCTACCACCCCCTAATTAAAGCCTATCACTCATGTTATATATACACTCTTCAATCACACTATTGAGACTCGTTTCAACCATTCAATTGAGTATTTTGGTTTTGTGGGACGAACATGCCCAACCATCCTCTAATTAAAGCCAACCACCTCTAATTTAAAGCATGTTATGTATACACTCTTCAATCACATTATTGAGACTAGTTTCAACCATTCAGTTGAGTATTTTGGTTTTGTAGGTTAAACATGTCCCACCACCCCCTAATTATAGTCTGCCACCCCTAATTAAAGTCATGTTATATATACACTCTTCAATCACACTGTTGAGACCATTTTCAACCATTTAGTTGAACATTTTGGTTTTGTGGGACGGACATGCACTGCCACCCCCTAATTAAAGCATGTCACCCCTAATTAAAGTCATGTTGTATATACATTCTTTAATCACACTATTGAGATTAGTTTCAACCATTCAGTTGAGTATTTTGGTTTTATGATTGGAGCATTCAAAATTGATTTTGGATGTATAAAAATTGATTTTTATATATTTGATTGCTAGAATTGATTATGTTTTACATAATTGATTATACTCGAGATTATGATTTGTAGTTTTTGAATTTAAACGGGATTTTACACTAAATTTTTTTATTCAACTTACTTTTATAAAAAATTATTCAAGTATAAATAACTGCACATTTAACTTGTATTGTTGGTTAGAATTAATTTTATTGAAAAATACACTCAAAATACTGCAAAACCATTTAAACGCTTAGAGTGTCATGTAATGATCGAAGCTCGAACCAGTTCAATCTCCACATTTAGTTTATTTTAATGGCTGTGAGATGGATACTATTGGTTTATTTTAATGGCGTGAGATGAATACTACTCACTCCATTCCACAATGGTGATCTGGTTAAAATAAAAGAGTGTTCCAAAATAAATGATTCATTTTAGGACTACATTGAATACAATGATCACTACTCTCCCTACCAACTTCAATATCTGTTGTGCTCTTGGTTTCGATTGAGAATGATGAATTATAACCAAATGACTTGCTCAAATCTGCTCCAAAGCCTATGACCAACCGAATGCAGTTACTTGCCATAATCAATAACTTTTGCCTAAATTTCCCCAAGGTGGGGTACTCAATCTATCGGGATAAATTTTCTGTTTTATGTCTCTAACTTTTGCTTGGATCGTCCTTTCGGGTTTTCAATCCACCGAGACGCTCATTTTTGCCTAAGCCACCCTTTCGGATTTTAAACCTAGCGAGCTATTTTTTTCTTTTTAGGCAAAGTATTTCTTGACTGCGTCGGTATTCATAGGACGCGTGAACTCTTCACCATCCATTGTTGTAAGAATCAAAACACCGCCTGAAAAGGCTCTCTTAACAACATATGAGCCTTCATAATTAGGAGTCCATTTGCCCCTAACATCGGGTTTGAAAGATAGAATCTTCTTAAGCACAAGGTCACCTTCTCTAAACACACGAGGCCTGACCTTCTTATCAAATGCATTCTTCATTCTCTGCTGATACAACTGTCCATGACACATGGCAGTCAATCTCTTCTCTTCAATCAAATTCAGCTGGTCATATCTGGTATGGCACCATTCAACTTCTATCAACTTGGCTTCCATCAAAACACGCTGTGATGGGATCTCAACCTCCAAGGGGAGCATAACTTCCATACCATAAACAAGATAGAAAGGGGTTACCCCTGTAGAAGTGAGGACGGATGTACGGTACCCATGCAAAGCAAACAGGAGCATTTCATGCCAATCTTTATATGTCATAACCATTTTCTGAATGATCTTCTTGATGTTCTTATTTGCAGCTTCAACAACCCCATTCATTTTTGGTCTGTAGGGAGAAAAATTATGGTGTGCAATCTTGAAGTCTTTGCAAAGAGTTTCCACCATATTATTGTTCAAGTTCAATCCATTTTCAATAATGATCTTACTTGGCACACCATACCGGCATATAATATGATTCTTGATAAACCTTACAATAACTTGCTTGGTTACATTCGCGTATGATGCCTCTTCAACCCACTTTGTGAAGTAGTTAATAGACACCAGAATGAAACGACGTTCGTTCGAAGCTTTGGGCTTAATAATGCCAATCATATCAATTCCCCACATGGAGAAGGACCATGGAGAGGAAATGACATTTAACAGTGTCGGAGGAACATGAATTTTATCTGCATAAATTTGACACTTGTGGCATTTCTTCACAAACTTGCAACAATAAGATTCCATTGTCAGCCAATAGTGGACCCATTTGTTTTGGCTTTTTTTAAAAATGATTTTTATAGTGTTACAAATTTTAGTGTAAACAAAATTTACAAAGAAACTTTCCATAAAAGCTTCAAATGAAAATTTGGTTTGAATAGTTATTCTTAAAATGTTATTTTAGGTATTTCATCATTTTATCGAAACTTTTTTTGGATATCAAATTTTCAAAAAATCACTTAATTTTGAAGCTATTTCAAATAGTTTTTCATAAAAATCAATTTTAAGATACAACATTTTTGAAAAAATTGTGATTTTGACTATGTTTTAATCTTCAATAATGTATATTTATGTTATAGAATGAACAATTCAATCTTTTAATTTATAGAAAACAAATTTAGAAAAACTTATAATATTTTGAAAAACATTTTTGTAGAATCCATTTTCAAAAATACAAAGAAAAATCCATTTTTTTAAAGCTAAAACAAATTGGCCCAGTAACCTGCTCTCAACATCTTCTTCGCTATAGCATATCCATTGGAATGAGTACCAAAGGAACCTTCATGGACTTCAGTCATCAATAAGTCTGCTTCGTGTCTATCCACACATTTGAGCAAAACCATATTGAAGTTTCTCTTATAAAGTACATCATCATTCAGGTAGAAGTTGTCAGCTAATCTTCTCAAAGCCTTCTTATCTTTCAAAGATGCTCCAGACGGGTAAATATGACTTTGGAGGAAACACTTGATTTAATAATACCATGGTTTTTCATCTTTGACTTCTTCAACAACAAACACATGAGTTGGCCTATCAAGACGCACCGCAGTCAAATTGGGAACTTCATTCCAAAATTTCACCACGATCATTGAAGCCAACGTTGCAAGAGCATCTGCCACCCAGTTTTCATCTCGAGGGATATGATGAAACTCAACCTTTGTAAAAAAAGTTGAAATCCTCCTCGCATAATCTCTATATGGTATTAAACCGGGTTGATTCGTCTCCCATTCACCTTTGATTTGATTCACAATCAAAGTTGAATCTCCATAGACGTCAAGATACTTTATTCTGAGATTAATGGCCTCTTCAAGCCCCATAATGCAAGCTTCATACTCAGCCATATTGTTTGTACACTTGAAAGTCAATCTAGATGTAAACGGAAAATGAGTGTCTTAAGGAGTAATAATCACTGCCCCAATGCCATTACCATATGAATTAACAGTTCCATCAAATACCATGCCCCAACGGGAACCAGGTTTTGGCCATTCTTCAAGCAATGGTTCATCACAATCTTTCATTTTCAAGTACAAGATCTCTTCATCAGGAAAATCATACTGCACTGACTGATAATCTTTAATCGTTTGGTAAGCCAAATGGTCAGCCAAGACACTACCCTTGATAGCTTTTTGAGATCAATATTCAATATCATACTCGGATAACAACATCTGCCAATGGGTAATCCTCCCAGTTAAAGCACGTTTCTCAAAAATATACTTGATGGATCCATTTTGGATATCAACCAAGTAGTATGATTCAACATATATTGGCGTAGACGCTTGGCGGCCCAAGCCAATGCGCAATAGTCTTTTCAAGCATAGAATACCGAGTCTCACAGTCGGTGAACTTCTTACTGAGGTAGTAAATTGCATACTCTTTCGTTCTAGTTTCGTCTTGCTGATCCATAACATAATCCATACTCTCTTCAAGCACAATCAAATACATGATCAAAGGTCTTCCTTCAACAGGCGGAGACAGAATCAGAGGCTCAAGCAGATACACTTTGATACTATCAAAAGCTTTATGGCAATCCTTGGTCCAATCATAAGATTGATCTTTCCGAAGAATCTTGAATATAGGCGCACATGTGGCAGTCATATGCGATATAAATCTTGAGGTATAATTCAAGCGGTCGAGAAAACCTCTAACTTGCTCCTTAGTTTTGCGCACATGCATTTCTTGTATTGCTTTGGCCTTGGCATGATCAACTTTAATACCCTTCTCGCTGACAATAAAGCCCAACAACTTACCAGAGCGAACACCAAAATTACACTTATTAGGATTCAAGCGGAGTTTATACTTCCTCAAACGCTGGAATAACTTCAACAAATGCTCAACATGTTTTTCTTCATCATTTGATTTGGCAATCATATCATCAATATAAACTTCAATCTCTTTATGCATCATATCATGAAAAACAGTGGTCATAAAATCTATAAATACACACCTTCATTCTTCAGATCTGGGGATTCTTCATTCTCCACTTTTTCGATTCTGCAATTTGAGCTTTTGATTCTCAAACTTGAGATTTTCCTTTATTCGAATCGAGTTCTCTTGTATGCAACCCTAGAATTCAGTTTCTTCAACCTGAATATTCTTTATTTTACATTTCTATTCACTCTGCAATAACTGAACTCATAAAGCTTATCACGACGATTCGACATCAACAAGCCCAAAATGTATCAGAAGGGAGAAGAAGAATGACAAAAGCAGAATAAGGTATTTAGAGCATAACATGGAGCAAAACCCAGAGCAAAGGAGAAACAACAAAAAAACATCAATCTCACAAACACAATGAAGTAGAAGAATCGGAAAGGATTTTGTACCTGTTTCCTCAGCCGAATCGAACCCTGTAAGTTTTGCCTCAATATAAATTAGTTGTTGTTGTTAAGCCTAAATCGTTAGAATTGAGTCCACGAACACGACACTATTGAAACTTGAAACACGACGCTCCACAAGGACTCGAACTCCAAAGCGCAACGAGGCAATCCGCGATGTGATTCTTGAACGCGAACTATGAAAAGATGATTACGATTCCATGAGAGAGATGCTTTTCAAGCGTGGATTTTAAACTCGAACCTGCAACCACAACATTATTGATGCAAACGTGAGTGGAGTTACAGAGTTGCGATGATGGTAACGGTTGAGTTCAAAGCGTAATGTTCTCGTTGCTCTACCATTTGGATGCAGCGCCTCCGATGATAGCCCTTCATTCGTGGCCTCTTTGGATAGGCGTCGTTTGGAGTTTTCTTTTTCTTTTTATCGCGTAGGGCATAAATTGGGGCAGAAAGAGACTCAGTTTGGGCTTCAAGCCCAACCGAGTTTCTCTCATCTCAACACACCTTCTATCTGCACCCCTCAACTGCCTTAGGTCTTAATCGGATGAACTCAGTTGGGCCCTGCTTCCAGGACCAACCGTTTTTCAATTGGTAGCACCTCCATTCGAGTTTACACCCTATTTGTTGCAGGCCCAATCTTTTTGGCTTGCTTTATTTTTATTTTTATTGTTAGGTTAGAATTATATTAATTAGGATAGGATTAGTAAAATTAGGTTTATTTAGATATTAAAATTAGGTTAATGAGGATTGCTAGATCTTAATTTAGTAGAATTGTTTTAGAATTGGATGTTAATATTAGGTTAATTAGGTTTTTCTAACGTGATTAGTTTAGTTAGTTAAGTAGATTTTTAGGAATATTAAATTTTGATTTAGATTAATGGTTTTTAGAAATATTAGACTTAACTAGTTTTTCTAGGTTATTTAAATAATCTTTTTGAATTAGAGCTACTTGGATCTGTTTAGATTTTAGAATTGAGTTTAATTACAATTTCCATGATTAGAATTTTAACTTAATATCCATGATTTATGAATTGACCATTTCGTCCTTAAGGCTTAAAATCTTGATTTTTAATACATGCTCCCTTAGCTTAGGGCCTTAATCAGGGTTGTTGGATTTTAATTAGTTGATTATTTCAATAAGATATTATTGTACATAGTTCAACTATTCCTTTTAATCCCATTGATTAGTGTTAACCAAAGGTCACTTTGGTAAACCAAATCCTTTGTAATTATGATGTAAGCCCCAAGCCTATTCATGTGATCAAAAGATCCTTGGTCACTTGATATGACAAGTTCGTCACGCTTAAGCTATTGTGGATATGCTGAATCTCAGGAGATCAAGACCTCAGGGTTCAAATGCAAGATCAATACTTCGAGTCAACATAAATCAAGCATAACTTGCAAAGTGGACTACTTCTCAAACACTACAAAGGTATCAACGCTTATCGATCATAATTCAAAGTGTGTGGTACGAGCCTTAAGCAATAGAGAAGGAATGAAGTTAGAGAATTCCATTAACTCATTCTGAATATCTTTGGGTACGGGACACTTGACCCAGTTGCTCATTGTATTCACCTCTATTTATAACCTTTAGCACAATTTGAATTATGTGATTGTCAAGTCTTCTTCTATAACAAGTAACATCACATCAATAAGATCAAACACATGATCTCCTGTCAGAAACTTGTTAATTTTGATTCGAGTTGCTCACTATGAGCCTTAAGAAACAAATAATGATGATATTGGATAATTCTTATCCTTGTCTAGAATATCCTTAGGTATAGAACGCATGACCTAGTTGCTCAAGGTATTCGCCTTTGTTCATAGACTTTAGTGCAATTTGAATCACTCAATCGACAAGTCTTCTTCTTCAAACAAGCATCAATCATTCAACACTTCAATAGTGAAGCACCATTTCACGCCAATCATCCCTTCCTCAGTGGATTATTAGTCATACTCTCTTTGACATTCAGATATCCTTTGGATCAATTCCCTTGTGATCATATCTTGAAATCCTAATTAATCAACTCAATCATTGTTTGCATTGTCAGTCCTCTTGTGCTTTGGCAAACCCTTATTCATTGTGAGCCTTATCAGTCCTTTTGTGCTTTGGCCCACTTTATTCATTCATTGTTTGCCTTACCAGTCCTCTTGTGCTTTGGCAAACCCCTCAACCATTTGTTTGTCTTATAAGACCTCTTGTGCTTAGACAAACCTCTTGAGCTCTTTTCCTTGTAAACCCTCCTATGTGTAGGCCAATCATTTCATAATCATTGTTCATCTTATAAGACCTCCCGTGCTTAGACGAATCTCTTGCCTTATAAATCCTCTCGTGTATAGGCCAATCACATCTCATTTGTCATTATGGATGATTACCATCATTGGTTAATGCCACGTCCTTGCTTGTTAAGCAACCTATCTTGCCTCTTGACAATCAATCTCGTTCCCTTTTATTTCAGCCATAGTAAGTTAAACTACGATTGCTCTGATTTTCTCATTTCAAGATGAGAATACGTAGGCACGAGGGTTCGAATCATCTGCGAGCATACTTATTTATTATTCCTCCTTCCGCCTTAGGGCACCACTCATATCTTTCATGATCCATTATCTACCTTCGATCATAAACCGTTCACCTAGTAACATATTATTTCCTTGAGACCGAAATACAGTTTTCTTTGGATATCCATATACACCCATTTAGGACCATATAGTGACGAATCCACATTTGTACCTAGAGTTGTTATGATTGTACCCAAACATTTAATTCTTCTTTTTCGGCCCAATCATACAGTGATACCATGCCTCAGGCCCCTCACTTGTGGTTTGTGCCACCTTCCCTCTATGATACAAATTCCATTTCTCATATGAATTCCAATATACCTTTACCTTTGGTTTCAAATTATACCTCTTCAGTCACTTGTCACCTGTAACACCCCCCAAACTACTACTACTCAAATACATCATACAATTGCATAATCAAAGTAAATTAAAGCATGCATACACGAGGATATCACATTTACTTCTTCCAAAAACAACACATGTCATGGTCACATACAAGTAACACGGATTATAAATCAAAACCAAATAACCAACATGCAAACTCACACAGCAGAATAACATCTCTCTATCTAAATGGTAAATAGTGATGATTCCCATAAATCATCTACCACAAAATATCATTTTGGGCTCTAAGGTCACTCAACATCAAAACCAACATATCTGAATAACAAGATAAAAGAGAGCACAACAATATCTCTCAATATTAAAACAAATACAAATAATCCCATAACCCTAAGTGTTACATGACCAGAGCACTATAGACTACCTAGTCAAAACACAACAAGAACTAGCCTCTGAATCTAATCCTTGTGCGAAGCACCGCTATCTCCGGTACTTGAGCGATGTCGCGATAGAACATCATTCCAACAGGAGGGTGAGAATTCAAATCATTATAGAAAAACATAATAATATGAAATGTATAACAAACATACATATATTATTAGAATTCGTCACGCTTCATACAACCATGCATCATATCATCTTATTAAAGAATCACATGTTTATCATCATACGACATGGCTCAACAATCCACAAGTATTCATTTATAAATACTAAACGATGTACAAAACTCATATTTCACAACATATCGATTTCATGTACATATTATCATCCATCATCATTTACAAATCATCATCAAATATGTATACAACTTTCACATGATTCCATAATGTATACAAGTCACCATTTCATCACATATATCACAAATATGGACACATATCATATCAATAACACATCAACAATTCATATCAAATGGGTCACCTAAAATTCACGTATATGCATATCTACCAAAATCGTATCCACACAATCATATCATATAATCACACAAACAATAATTCACATCGACATGTGCGACTCAATGTGTGACCCAATGCGATATGCATGTGGATCCCATCCGTTATCATTTCTGGCTTGCGAGCGTCTCTCAAATAGACTAGATAACCACCTCTAAAGCTCGATTCGACCTTAAGCTTTCAAATCCTATTCGGTGTTAGGTTTGGGACAAGCAAATAATCTACGCGAGATTAGCCAACATTGTCTCTTTCATAGACTCATGCTAGTGTAAGTGTGCAACAACAACAAGACTCATGCAATTAAGACGATCGCAACCCCTTAATCATACATAATCATACCACATCCAATATTTGCATAACATACACCTAACATGACTTCAATCCCTAACAATACATCAAATAGCATTCATCATCTCATCACAATACAATAACATAAATCAAACAAGCCAATTTATGTTATTCATCAAATTCACCAATTCAAACCATCACATACAGAATTTCAAGTATTATGTTTCTTCACAAAATCCATCTAAAACCATCTAATACATGCCAAACAATAGAAAACATGTCATTCACATTCACCACGCATACAACATGCATCCACATTAGGATTCTTTTGATAAAATATTAATTTACTATTATCAAAATGAATACCACGTTATATAATATTCTTAGCTTCGTAACGGTCCAAACGGCACCTTAAACGGAGTTACGGTTCAAAAGTTATTGAATTTACTAGTTTTTCAAAATGCTGTCAAAACCCAGAAAATTTGCTGTTGCGAAAATGCTATCAAAAACCAGAAAAACTGTTGTTGCGAAAATGCTGTCAAAAACCAAAAAAACTGATGTTGCGAAAATGCTGTCAAAAACCAAAAAAACTGATGTTGCGAAAATGCTACTGTCCAGCATGAATTTTCATCATAAAACCACATTAATCCATCATTTTTCATGAAATAAATAGTTATACAACATATATATATATATATATATATATATATATATATATATATATATATATATATATATATATATATATATATATATATATATATATATATATATATATATATATATATATATATATATATATATATATATATATATATATATATATATATATATATCAACTATTAGGATCATAGAAACAAAATTATACACCAAATCACGTTCTATACACATACTCATTCATGGAATTCAATATAGAAACATCATAGCATAACATAAACATCAATTTCATGGATTAAAACATAAACACATGTTAGGGTTTCTCAAAAATCAAAATCCCCAAATCCTAAGTTCAAGATATATAACCCACATACATTACATACATTATGTTAACCCATAACTACTTGAAATCCCACCCTTACCTTAGTATAGATGAAATCTCTAGGTCATTCTTCTTCTAGTTTCCTCTTCTCCTCTTTCTCTTCTCTTCTCTTCTATTCTCTCTTCTTCTATTGTTTTACAAAACTAACTCTAATCTCTAAAACCCTTACTATCTTTTTAACTTAGAATGGGCTTAACCCATTTATCCACCCATTCTAATTAATTATGCCCATTACTAGATGATTGCTATTTCTACTCATAAAATTCAATTATTCAAATAACACATATATTCGAATAATTCAAATAATAACCAGAACACATATTTAATTAATTATCACACCAAATAATGATTAATTAAAATAAACACCTAATAAATAAATACGAAAATTAAATCGGGGTGTTACAACTCTCCCCCACTTGAAATATTTACGTCCTCGAAAATTACCTCAAGCAAACAACTTGGGATATGAATCCCTTATCTGACTCTCAAGCTCCCACGTCACATTTCCACCACCCGGTCCTCCCCAAACGACTTTCACCAAAACGATCTCTTTAGCACGGAGTTGTTTCACCTTTCTATCTTCTATCTGCATAGGTAATGTCTCCATGGTCAAATCATCTCTAACCTCAACATCATCTAATTGGACAACATGCGAAGGATCCATAATGTATCTCCTCAATTGAGACACGTGAAACACATCATGGAGATTATCAAGTGACATCGACAACTTAATCTAATAAGCCACTTCACCTACTTTCTCGGAAATCTGATACGGACCAATAAAACGCGGCGTCAACTTACGCGACTTCAATGCTCTACCAACACCCGTTACCGGAGTAACTCTTAAAAATACATGATCATCTACCTCAAACTCAAGCGCTTTCCTTCTCTTGTCATGGTAACTCTTCTAACGACTCTGAGAAACCTCCATCTTCTCTCTAATCATTTTAATCTTATTAGTAGTTTGTTGAACTATCTCAGGTCCAACCACAACACTCTCTCCTGATTCGTACCAACACAAAGGCGTCCTACACCTTCTACCATACAAAGCTTCAAACGGAGCCATACTAACACTTGAATGAAAACTATTGTTGTAGGTAAACTCAATCAAAGGAAAATAACTATCCCAAGCACCTCCTTGTTCCAAAACACAAGCTCTTAAAAGATCCTCAAGCGATCGAATCGTCCTCTCAGTCTGACCATCTATCTGCGGATGATAAGCAGAACTCAAACACAACGTTGTACCCAAAGCACGTTGCAAACCTTCCCAAAATCTCGAAGTAAACCTCGCATCCCTATCTGACACAATGCTAGATAGAATACCATGTGAACTGACAATTTTCTCAATATACAGCTTTGCAGCCTCTCCACCGGATAATCTATTCTAATCGGAATAAAGTGAGCAAATTTCGTCAACCTGTCCACAATAACTCAAATAGCTTCATAATTACTCGGAGTCCTAGGTAACCCAGAAACAAAATCCATAGAAATACTATCCCATTTCCATTCAAGAATAAATAATAGTTGTAACAAACCAGGCGACTTTTGATGCTCAATCTTCGATTTCTGACAAATCAAACACGAATACACAAATTCCGCAATCTCTTTCTTCATACCAGGCCACCAAAACAATTTCCTCAAATCTTGATACATCTTAGTAGCACCAGGATGAATACTCAAACCACTAGGACGCCCTTCGTCAAGAATCCTCTTTCTCAAATCCGAAACATCGGGAACACAAACTTTATCATGACACCTCATGATGCCATTCTCATCAATCCGAAAATCACCACCTTTACCTTGATTGATCAACGTCAATCGATCTACCAAAACCAAATTAGATTTCTGACCTTCTCGAATCTCATCCAAAATTCCATTATTAAGCTTCAACATACCAAGCTTCACTCCAAAAGAAGTCTCTTCACAAACCAAACTCATATCTCGAAATTGTTCAAGCAAATCCAATTCTCGCACCATCAACATCGACATATGCAAAGATTTCCTACTCAAAGCGTCGGCTACAACATTCACTTTTCCAGGATGGTAATTCAAACCACTATCTCCGGTACCTGATCGGTGTCGCGATAGAACATCATTCTAACATAAGGGTGAGAATTTAAATCATTATAGAAAAAACATAATAATATGAAATGTATAACAAACATACATATATTATTAGAATTCGTCATGCTTCATACAAACACGCATCATATCGTCTTATTAAAGAATCACATGTTTATCATCATACGACATGGCTCAACAATCCACAAGTATTTATTTTTAAATACTAAACGATGTACAAAAATCATATTTCACAACATATCAACTTCATGTACATATTATCATCCATCATCATTTGCAAATCATCATCAAATATGTATACAACTTTCACATAATTCCATAATGTATACAAGTCACCATTTCATCACATATATCACAAATATGCACACATATCACATCAACAACACATCAACAATTCATATCAAATGGATCACCTAAAATCCACGTATATGCATATCTACCGAAGTCATATCCACACAATCATATCACATAATCACACAAACAACAATTCACATCAACATGTGCGACTCAATGCGATATGCATGTGGATCCCATCCGTTATCATTTCCGGCTTGCCGAGCGTCTCTCAAATAGACTAGATAACCACCTCTAAAGCTCGATTCGGCCTTAAGCTTTCAAACCCCATTCGGTGTTAGGTTTGGGACAAGCAAATAATCTACGCGAGATTACCCAACATTGTCTCTTTCATAGACTCATGCTAGTGTAAGTGTACAACAACAACAAGACTCATGGAATTAAGACGATCACAACCCCTTAATCATACATAAGCATGCCACATCTAACATTTGCACAACATACACCTAACATGACTTCAATCTCAAACAATACATTAAATATCATTCATCATCTCATCACAACAAAATCACATAAAGCAAACAAGTCAATTCATGTTATTCATCAAATTCACCAATTCACATCATCACTTACATACTTTCAAGTATTATGTTTCTTAACAAAATCCATCTAAAACCATCCAATACATGCCAAAAATAGAAAACATGACATTCACGTTCACCACACATACAACATACATCCATATTAGGGTTCTTTTGATAAAATACTAAATCTACTGTTATCAAAATAAATATCACGTTATAGATAATATTCTTAGATTCGTAACGGTCCAAATGGCACCTCAAACGGAGTTACGGTTCAAAAGTTATTGAATTTACAAGCTTTTCAAAATGCTGTTAAAATCAAAAAAAATTGTTGTTGCGAAAATGCTGTCAAAAACCAGAAAAACTGTTGTTGCGAAAATGCTGACAAAAACCAGAAAAATTGCTGTTGCAAAAATGCTGTCAAAAACCAGAAAAACTGTTGTTGAGAAAATGCTACTGTCCAGCATGAATTTTCATCATAAAACCACATTAATCCATCATTTTTCATGAAATAAATAGTTATACAAGATATATATATATGTATATATATATATATATATATATATATATATATATATATATATATATATATATATATATATATATATATATATATATATATATATATATATATATATATATATATATATATATATATATATATATATATATATATATATATATATATATATATATATATATATATATATATATATATATAAGCTCCAGAAACAAGATTCTAAACTCCACTAATTTTCACCAAAATCCCAAATCAACCATTTTCAGGTGAAACTCAAACATGCAATTATACACCAAATCATGTTCTATACACATACCCATTCATGGAGTTCAATATAGAAACATCATAACATTACATAAACATCAATTTCATGGATTAAAACATAAACATATGTTAGGGTTTCTCAAGAATCAAAATCCTCAAATTCTAAGTTCATTATATCTAACCCACATACATTATGTTTATCCATAACCACTCGAAATCCCACCCTTACCTTAGTATAGATGAAATTTCTAGGCCCTTCTTCTTCTAATTTCCCCTTCTCCTCTTTCTCTTCTCTTCTCTTCTCTTCTCTTCTCTCTTCTTCTCTTGTTTTACAAATGTAACTTTAATCTCTAAAACCCTTACTATCTTTTTAACTCATAATGGACTTAATACACTTATCCACCTATTCTAATTAATTAAGCCCATTACTAGACAATTGCTATTTCTACTCATAAAATTCAATTATTCAAATAACACATATATTCAAATAATTCAAATAATCAATCGAACACATATTTAATTAATTATCACACCAAATAATGATTAATTAAAATAAACACTTAATAAATAAATACAGAAATTAAATTGGGGTGTTACATCACCAACCCTTCAATTTTGTGGCTTTGGTCATTTCTTCCATTCATCTCCACGATACATTCATATTATATCTTCACTCACTCTATGTGATATACCTATTCTTTGAGCCAAATACACTCCTAGTTTGAGCTCCATCTCGTATCTCCTTGTGAACCAAGAGTTGTTTGTGCTATGAAACCAAACACTTAATTCATTTGTTTTTGGTTTTTCCAATACAGTGATACTGTGTTATGGGCCCTCACTTGTTGGTTCATACAAGTTTTACTCCTGGGTTCATATTTTCATCCCTTGTTGGAGTTCAAATCATACTATCCTTTGGTTTAGACCATACTTTGATCATAATTCTTTTCATATCCACCACTAGTTCTTTGAACTACGGAGCTCTGAATTCCTCATTGCACTATGAGGATACGTAGGCATGAGGGGCCCAATCCTCACCAAACACTTTATCTATTTCTTTTCCTTTTCCTTCATTCTTTTGCGAGTAATCTTTAGATATCATACTTATTCGAGCAAGAACAATTAAAATGATTCCTATGGAGTACCATGGATGTTAAGGGTGCTAATACATTTCCCTTACATAACCGACTTCCTTACCCAGCATATCTCTTTCCCCCGGGTTTTATCGATGTTTTCCCTTTCCTTCAGGAATAAATAAAGTTCGATGGCGACTCTGTTGTATGTTCGAGCGTGTGATATGTTCGGGTATATTTCCACTAGTTTCACCCCTTTCCCTGGAATTTGACTTAGTCTTCTTCTTTTAAGGGAGTTACCGCACCCTCTAATGTTTAAGGTTAATAAATTCATGGGATTCTGATATGGATTTACTTCTCCAATTCCTTACACCTCTAGTCTCTAGCTTAAATATCTATAATGATACCTTCGAAAGCCTCATCGTCCTCATCCCCTTCAACTCCCAAATCTTTAATTTTCTACCACACCTCCCTTGGAACATCTATCTCTAATGTTTCTCAAAACCTCAAATTACCTTGACAAACATTTTAGTCATTTATAGATTCACAACATAGAACCGACCCACCATAAAATCTTGATATTTGGTCTTTCAGGACTTCTTGATTAGAGTTTGAATTTATTGGACTTTTTGATTTGGGTCTAGATATAGGTTTTCTTCTAGGAGGGATTAAAGAAAAAAGTATGAAAGAACAAAATGATATTTTAGTGAATCCATAATTCCTCAAAAGACTTAATGTTTTTAATTCATTTTGGATTTACAGGGTCAGTTCTAATCGAATTTTGATAACAAGAGGTTGGATCGGATTCTTCCGTCCTTTGGCCCGATAGTAGTTGGTTCTTCTTTTAGTTAATCTTAATAAGGTTTGGGCCTCTTAAATTAGAGGGAGAATAAGAAGTAAATTCAATACATATGGACCAAGGCCCAAAACCCATAAACTCACCTTCTTCTCACAAATCCTTTTTCCACAGTGAACCCTTCCAGTTGACTTTCTCGCATCTATTTAATTCATGTGTAGATGAAGGGTTTAATTCACTAGAACACCATTTTATGTTTTCTCATCACCAATTGCATGACCCATCATGTTTTTAAAGTCACCTTTTTCCTCCATCTACTTTTCACTGAAAGTTTATGCACATTCTTCAGAAGAAGCCTTTATTTCATCCTCCTTTTTCTCCTCGAATACAACCAATTCATTTTCCCAATTTCTTTCTACTTTCCTTGAATACACACCAACATTTTCATTGGTTTATGCTTTCCCCGTTTCCATTATGTTTTGATCCCACACACTATCTTCTTCCTCGGAGCACCAACTGCTTTCTTCTTCAAATTTTTCTACCCTAGGTTCCTTAGGTATAAATATTCTTTTTGGAACATGCATATCCTTCACGAGTTTTACCCTATAATCTTTATCATTAATTTCCACGTTGAACGTTTGATTCAATACTAAACAATACTTGGTTTTGACCAAGATTTTCGCTACATCAAATTTGACCTGCTCCCTTGTCTCAAGGTCCGAACATACATACAATCCTACCAGACTTTTAAAAAAATAAAAGTAGAGACCGTGCATGGCAAGGGATACCATAACATCCCAACCATGTGAGTCTTCATTGTCCACATCCTTTCAAGGGCCAAGGATGAATCTCTGAGAACCATTGGCATATACAATTAGCCGCCTTTAATATTAAAGCTTGAATCTCCCCATCGTCTACTTCTTCCAATAGACATAGACTCTCTCCTAGTGGAGTAGCTTTTACTCTTAAATAACCTTATGTATAGAATGCTTCCTACACATTATAAGTCATTCATGTATTCTCAACCACCCCTACATATGCTTTCTCACATCTCTTCAAATCCTCTAGTAAGATATTAAACTGTAGATATGCAAAAGTTGTTTTTTTTTACCTTGGGTGTACACTTTTGTTTCTCCCTCTACTTGGGTTCCTCAAATAATGGATGATGAGTTCTGGTTGTGGATCAGCATTAGACTCATTCACACAAACAATTTTAGCATAAGATTTCTTCATGTTCTTCATAAAGGGTTGATGAAGATTTTGCAAGTTCCTTTGTGGGGTTTCTTTAGGTTGTCTCCTCCCTTCCTAACAATGTTTCTGTTGTTGAACCTCAGGTTTTCCTCTTTGAAACCTTGGTATATTGACATATATCTTCTTATTGTTGATGAAGATATTCTCCAGTTTCACAACAAAAACTCTTTCTTCTAACACCTTCCTAAACCTCACAAATCCATAATTTTTCCCTCTTTTGTCCCTCTTGGAAGATATCACCACTTCATCAATCAAACTATACTCTTTTAATAATTCGTACATCTCTTTTGCTCCATATGTATCTGGAAATTCAATGAAGTAAAAGTTTGAGATGATTTCTTCTCGACCAAGTCATTTTCCTTTCCTAGAATCCTAATGTAGTCCATTGTTATTCTTTGATCCTTTTCTTCGTCTCGTCACCTTCTTCGAATACTTAATATTTCTTACTATTAATCTAAAAATTATGGAATAAATTATACTCCCTCTGTCCCAAAATAATTGTCGCATCCTATAAAATTATTTATCCAAAAAAAAGTGTCGCTTTTAGTTTACATTATGTCATCTAATTAATATTCTCAATTTATTATTCTCTCACTATACATTTATGATCATTCAAATACACCAATAATAAATAAGGATAGTTTGATAAAAATATTATTCTTTCTCTTTCATTTATTATATTTTCTTAATCGGTGTGAAATGAATAACCATGACAATTATTTTGGAAGGGAGGGAGTACTCAAATACCACTTGAATGATATTATAACATTCAATAAATATTTTTATCAAATATATATTTTTCAAAAATCTCGATTAGATTAATTTACGTTAGATTGAAACTTTACATATAATAATTTGATATGATTAAGGTGTATTGAAGTCCAAAATTTGTTAGCTAAGTGATAAATCACTTACATAACATTTTTAGTTCCCTATATTATTCAGAAAAGATAATCAAAAACAACATCTTAAACGATTTTGTATTATACAATGTCAATATTTATATATCTCAATTACATATTAAATTATTTATTTTTTATATAAATTTATTACATAGATAATTTATAAACATAAGCTTTGAATCTAACAATGAATTTCATAAAACGAGTATTTGATTAAAAAATTATTTAACAAAGTAACACAACTCAAGTAAGATAATTTAAGAGTATGATAATTTGATTCTTCATCTTACTATGATTCTTGCACTTTAGTCTGAAAATTATGTTTCTTTTATAAAAGGTAAAGATTTATTGAGAAAATTTTATTCTTAATTTAAAAAATCTGCATGCACATATTCAAATTTATTTAAGATTTGATGAATCAAGATTTGCAATCAACATTATTGAATATTGATCCTATATATTTTTTGAAGGTTTAGTCTCATTCAACTCCAAATCCTACTAGGCTTTCTAGCTAAATTATTGTTGCTATTTAAGGAGTCGTTCTCTTTTGTGAATATTTAGACTTGAAACTACTAAGATTAACATATTTGATTGTTCTAGGATATTTAATTTTTTTTGTGTGTAGGGTCGTATCTCTAAATTAGAAGAATACAATATTTGAGTTTACTATAATTCATATACTTTTGTAACTGTACAAACTCTTAAGAAGTGTTTGAGTGAGAGTTTGAGGAGTTTTAGATTCCGGAGAGTTTGGAATGAGGTTCACGGTAGTGTTATGAAAAGAGATATTTAATTGAGAGAATTCAAACCAGATCAATTTGAATTTCTGACTATTAGGAATGAATTTGCTTTTATTGAATTAATATTCTGCATATATAAGTTATATTGCATTGAATGAGTTAGTAATTTCTGTGATATATATATATATATATATATATATATATATATATATATATATATATATATATATATATATATATGAGCTAATAAAACAAAAATCTATAACTATGTGATATGATTAACGTGGAAGTCCCAAATTTGTTAACTAAGTGATAAATCACTTTCATAATATTTTAAATTCCCCAAATATTATTTAAAAAAAAAATCAAAATCAACATCTTAAGCGATTTTGTATTATGTATGTAAATATATATATCTCAATTACATATATATTAAATTATTTCATTTTTTAACATAAATACTTTACATAGAAATTTATAAATATAAGCTTTGAATCTATAAAACAAGTATTTGATTAAAAAAGTATTTAACAAAGTAACAACTCAACTAATATAACTTCAGGGTTTTTTTTTAAAATAATCATCTTTTTGAAAAATAATTTTAAAATTAATTTTTTAATATTTTTTCAAAATAATCACATTTAAAAGAGGATGCGTCAGATGAATCAGCGCACTCCTAGTAGATCAAGAAGAGGCGCCCAAGGCAATGACGCCTGCATTGGTAGCCTCATGAGGAGGCAATGCCCTTGGCGCCTGCATTGGCCTTCTTGAGGAGGCGCCAGTGCCTCTGGCGCCTGCTGGTGCCTTAAGAGGAAGCGTCAATGCCTCTGGCGCATGCATGTGTTGACATGTTTGGCGCCTAGTCTCTTGGTGCATGCATTTTATACCTCCTCTCTATAAATACCTCGCCTTGTATGCAATATTTTTCACACAAAATCTTCCCCTACTACCATATTTTCTCTCATTGAACTCCACTCTCCTTCAAGTTTTTGTGTTTTAACCATGTCGACATACATTCACAAGCGAAATGCCGATGTAATATTTTCCGACATTGCGTCTTCGAAAAAGATTCGTCTCTGGAATACAAATTAGTTTGAACGTCTTAATTGAACGTTGAACAGTTGGTTAGATGGAGAAATTGGAGATGGTGAAAAGATTAGAAGAATACAATGGTTTGAGTCCATGTTCAACCAAAATGGAGAAGTGCGTGAATTGGTGGATATTAAGACCGACCAAGACGTTCGTAGGATGATGCATTACATGTTCAAAATTGTTTTGATGGTTGTAATCGCATAGTTCTTGTATTCTAGTTGTTTTAATTGTTTGTGTTATTGTTTATGTAATGGTATTTTTGTCACAGACGTATAATATGAAATAAATTTAGTTTTTTATATATTGCAACAGAGGTACATGTGAATTTATCTGGTTGTGCTCGTTCCAACACTAGGACAATTATTACGATTGTGACCTGACTAACGGCATGAACTACATAATCTAACCATTTTGTTCGCCGTATCCATTTCGGTTCGAATGCGGGTGCTATTTGGGCAACCCTTTTTCTTCCTTCGCATAACTTCGTTGTGCCATACGATGTCCCCTTAATATTCTGGCTAGTAATCCTCTTTTACTACTACGGAAAAAATATTTTTATAAACATTTGATAGGCTGGTGACTTTGTAAACGTCAGATAGCAAGTAGGATGGATCCATTCGAACCTTTGAACATGCCGCAATGACATGGGAGCAGGGTGTACGAAAGGCTTGGAACTTTCCGCAGTCGCACCAACCTCTATCTAGTTAGACTCTGTATTGTCCCATCGACATGCCCTCATTGTGATCCATGGACTCGACAACACTATACCAACCTTTAGTTCGGTCAAACACCGTGACTACATGTGTGTTTGCTTTGGCAGCTTCATGTCTAATGAATTTAATTGAAGCATCACTGAACAACTACCCAGATTGCAACACTGAACTCCATTTGGAATGTCTGCTCTCAAATAGCGCCCCTAGCCTGAAATATGTTATCTGCACCAAAGCGGTTATAGGTAGGTTAGAGATGCATTTGAAGACAGAGTTCATTGATTCCACAAGATTTGTTGTCATGTGGCCCTAATATTGACCGTTGTTGTATGCCCTAGTCCACTTCTCCAATGGAATATTGTCGATCCACCGTACTGCATCCACGTTTGTCAATCTTATTTCTTCGTGGTAGTGTTTAAAAGAAGGTTCTGATAATGCGTAACCTGCGTTGACAACCTTCTTCCATAACGTCTTGTCTTTGATTTCCCGCATGAAATTCTGAGCAATATGTCTAATATAGAAGACATGCGTCGAAGGAGGATCTTGCCAGGCATTATCAATGTTATTATATGCACTGATGATTGAAGGGTGTCTATCGGAGATCAAACATAAGTTAGGTTGCAGTGCAACGTGCAATCGAAGATTTTTAGGAAAAAACTCCATCCCTTTGTAGTCTTCCCTTCAACAAGGGCAAAGGCGATTGGAAAAATGTTGTCGTTGCCATCTTGTGCCACTGCCATCAGTAACGTTCCTTTGTATTTCCTACAACCATGTACCATAAATTTGTATAATAAGTTTACAGAAAGAAAAACCCATGATGCATGGTTGATACACCCAGAAGAGACGGTGGAATATTCCATTTCCAATAGCACACGTCCCGTCTGGTCTATACGCAGGCAATGTTTCCAACTTGACAATAGTACCTAGAGCATAATGTTTTAGAGCCAATAGGTATTTTGGAAGTTATTTGTAAGACTCCTCCCAATTTCCAAACACCTTTTCAACAGACTTTGTCCTACCTATCCATGCCTTCCTATATGATGGAGTGTATTGGTACTCTGCCCTAATATGCGAGATTATTGTACTCACCTTTAACGATGGATTATCGGCAATGACAAACAATATTTCATCGCATATTAGCTGAGAGCTTAGTTTTCGATGATCTTGCATTGGGTTTCTCAGAATGCATGTGTGAACTGGACCCATGGATCCAATCTCCCAAGAATCGCTCCTCTTTCGGTATGAAGCTGACAACTTGAAAAGGAAGTGTGCATTCGAACAATAAATTTTGTATCTCAATGCATTTGTTTTATCAACTCTAAAATCAACTGATAGTTGCATGTGAATTTTTTTGATGGCTTTTACACAATCATCTTTTGTGCGAAATGTGTCTCCTTGTTTCAAAAATCCTTGCATTTGCACATAAGGACTGTACCATATATCTGATGAAGGTTCATCGGAACCCAAAATCAACCTTGTCATGTGTTGAGGTGGACAACATACATGACTAGATAGTAATGGATCCTCTTCCTCATCAGCGTTCACCATTGAATCAACCAAGATCTCGGCTTCTTCCTCTTCGTCATCTGCAACATTCACCTCAGCTTGTTCGTCATAAGTTTCACAAAACACTTGTGATTGATCAATGAACTGAGACACTTGTTATTGTTGTAGTAATATATACAACTTTATATCGTTGTACCCCGATTGTTCATGACAGAGAAACATATGCTGAACATCTTCATCATCTCGAACCTTCTTCTGATAAGGCCACACATTTGACCTTCCTATTGGTGACTGTACCGTCACACTTGAGGACGTATACATGTTGTTGAATCTCCGTATAGATTGTAGATGTTTGATTGGCTGCATTTTATGGTAAAACACTAGCTGGATTCTAATGTCTTGGCTGATGTCATGACATGCTGTGGAGATGTTTGTTTGACTGCATTGTGTGTTAGATCATCTAACTGTACTCTGATGTCTTGACTGATGTCATGACATACTTGAGTAGTATCCTGCAAGTTTAGCTAATATAGGACTTACTGAATGTCAAACTAGATGTTATGACATTCATCCCTGTCAGCAGATACTGAGGAATAGAACAGTTGGTGTTCTTCTATAACTCAGTATTTATTTTCAGTATGTTTATCAAGGGAATAACAGACCTGGCACAAGGCCTACTGTCTGAATGTCAAACTGGATGTTATGACATTCATCATTGACAGCATATACTGAATAATAGGCAGGTTGGTTTTCTGCTACACTTCAGTATGTATCTCAGTCTGTTCTTCAGGAGAATAATAGACCATGGCATAAGGCTTTATGTGTAAATGTCAAATTGGATATTGTGGCATTTATTAATGTAAGCTGATACTGAAGTATGGACGGATTGGTCCTATACAGTACAACAAATTTGTACAGTCTGTTTTCAGGAAAAGCAGTCTTAGCATATGGTTTATGATGTGGACGTCAAACTGAATGTTGTGACATTCATTCCTGACAGCATATGCTAAATTATAGGTTGTTTAGTTTTTCTGTTTCAACATTTTTCTCAGGCTATTCTTCAGGAATTCAACAGCTGAGCTAAAATCTAGGAAACTAACAACTAAGCTACAATTAATGAACCTAACAAATAGCCTATTTGTTAGTACCCTAAGATGTGGAAATTAGGTTAACTTGCTTGACCTTAATTTCAGGAAATACAAGTACAAGGCCCAAGTGCTGCAATATAAAAGGATGGTTGTCCTTCATTCAGAACTCGGGGGATTTTAGGCGTGAAGATTTTATTGTTTCATATACTTCACTGCTGTATGTTTGTGTGTGTCTTGTATTAGATGTATCTTGTGAGCCAAGCATTTATCACCTAGATGATTGCATTGGACTAGGGTGTTCATTGAGTTGTAAGTGTTGTGTCACTCTAAGCTTTTAAGCGTGAGTGTTGTGTATCTTGATTAAAGCTGTTAAGCACAATCAAGAGTTGTTTGAAGTGTGACTTCATAATTATCTTTAATCTTAATTAAAGGTTGTAATCACTGAGGTGATTGAGGGGGAGTGAGTAGGAACTCTGATCTTAGTGTAAGATTGAAATTGCATTGTGTAGGTATTAAGTGATAGGGTTAAACAGTTGGTTTAAGGTCTGAATTAATACTACTAATAGTGGATTAACTCCTTGGCTTGGTAGCCCCCAGACGTAGGTCATGTTGGACCGAACTGGGTAAATAATTCCTTGTGATTATTTACTGCACTTACTTTTTAAGTTCTGCATAATTCTTGTCTGCGCAGAATTGGATGTCATAACATCCCGTGTGACATCGAAAGTTTGTTAACTAGAATTTCAATTGGCATCAGAGCAGGCACCCTGCCTGTTAATTTCTGGGTGAGATCTAGGGAAGTTACTTTCTAGTACCATGGACAAGGATGTAGGATACTCAAATAGACCACCCATGCTGGATGGGTCTAACTATGATAACTGGAAGCCTCATATGATAGCCTTCTTGAGGTCTTTAGATTGCAAAGTCTGGAGAGCTGTCAACAAAGGATGGGAACATCCAACGAAGACAGGTGAAGATGGAGTCAGTGTGCAAATTCCTGAAGAAGAGTGGGACAGGGAGCAAGAGGCATTAGCCCTTGGAAATTTTAAGGCCTTGAATGCATTGTTCAATAGAATAAGTAAGAACATCTTCAGACTGGTGCATCACTGTGAGCTGGCTAAGGAAGTCTGGGATACCCTCAAGATAACTCATGAAGGTACCTCCAAGGTGAGGATGTCTAAACTTTAGATGCTGACCACCAAGTTTGAATCTGAGGATGAAAGAAGATGAGACTATTCATGACTTCCACATGAATATTCTTGAAATCGCCAACACTTCTGGTGGCTTAGGTGAGAAAATGGCCGAAGAGAAGCTGGTAAGGAAGATTCTCAGATCATTGCCAAAGAGATTTGCCATGAAGGTCACAGCTATAGAAGAGGCTCAAGATATCAGCAATATGAAGGTTGATGAGCTTATTGGTTCACTCCAAACCATTGAAATGGGCTTATGTGAGGATGCTGAAAAGAAGAACAAAAGCATAACTTTTGTGTCAAATACTGAAGAGAATTCAGAAGTAGGAAACATTGGAGGAAATGAAAGCATTTCAGAAGCCATAGCCATGCTTGGAAGACAGTTCAACAAGTTCATAAAGAAGGTTGATCAACAGGGTAGACCTAATGTTAAGAACTCTTCATATGACATAAGTAGAAAGTTAAAATATGAAGAAAAGGTCACTCAAGGCAAGGGAATCCAGTGCCATGTGTAATACCCCAAAATTTACCCTTCATTTTTCCTGAAAAAAAAAAAAAAAAAAAAACGAAAAAAAAAAAACGAAAAAAAAAAAAAAATAATTAATTAATTAATTAATTAATTAATTAAATAAAATAAATAAATAAATAAAATATAACAAATTATTTTGGACTTGGGTCTCCCTCATTTGAGCCCATTACCCACGAAAATCAGTCTATAAATACTGAAGTTTCAGTAGAGGAAAACACACTTGGAGTTACACTGGGAGATTCACTGGAGAAAGAAGGAAGAGAAGCAAAACCCTGAGGAAAAGATAGTGAGAGAAAAGCCAACAGAGTTCAGAGCAACCTCCAAACCCTGAAAGGAACTCAACTTGTAAACCTCACGGGCGCAACTCAATCAAGCTCTCCAATCAGGTTTGCCCTATATCCGTCATCTTTATGCCTTTTATTTGAATGCTCTAAATGTATGAGGTATTATGGGTGAATTTGATACCTTTTTGTGAGCCTTTTGTGAATTTTGATGGAATTATTCATGTGGTTACATTTTGATTTAGGGGCAACTCTGGGTTACCCTATTTTGTTTATTCTAACCTGTCTTGTGTTTCCATGACATTGTTTTCTCTTGATTTCATCCTACTACTCTAACCCTTTGTCGAGTTTTGTGAGGGCTCACATGGCTTTCGCAGAGACACTCGCGTGGTTTCCCACTTTATTTGTGGGATACCCCCTGGAGTTTTATTCTGATTATTCGTGTTGACTGATTTCCTTTGACGGTCCAACTGGAGACATTTCAGGGTTTCTTGCCCCTTTAACTGCTATAGCTTCGGATCTTTATCCGTGTGGTAATTTTTTCCCTTTCTCATACTTTATCGCTTTCTTAGCTGGAAGACCTCGATAGGAGGCAATGTTTGAGCCCCTTGGTGGCATTTTACTTTGAGATACATGTTTTGTGTTTTGTATTCATATCCCTGCAGGTAGCGCGGTTCCTTCGTCAAGGACTGCCTTTTTACCCTCGAGCATCCCAAACCCTAAAACCCAAAGCAACACGTTTACTCCTTCTACTACAGGCGAGTAAGTCTCCAAAGGTCGAGCATCCGGTAGATTGCGTAGTAACGTTGTTCGTCCAAAACCCAATCCATAACCCCGTAGTTAGCCGAACTACGGCTTGCTCTGATTCTCATTCCAGATGAGATACGTAGGCATAAGATGCGATGTCTTAGCGAGCATACATCCCCCCAACCCATAGGTCAGCCGAGCTACGAAGACTCTGATTCTCATATTCAGATGAGATACGTATGCAGTGGATGCGACATCCACGCGAGTCATTTTCATTTAACCCTTTTTTTTTGGTAAACAACACAAGATAAACTCACACCCTTTAGACAAGAACTACAAAAGTGGATCCCGTAGAGTACTACGGATGCGTAGGGGTGCTAGTACCTTCCCTTCGCATAACCGACTCCCGAACCCAAGATTTGGTTGCGAGACCTTGTCTTTTCCTTTCCTCTTTTCAGGTTTACTTCGAGCGTTTCCTTTCCCTCCTTTGGGATGAATAACGCACGGTGGCGACTCTTCTGTCATTTTCTTTCGCCGGTTGTTTTTTCGCACACTGTATTTTTCAGGTTGCGACAGCTGGCGACTCTGCTGGGGAAACTAAGAAGTTGACCTCTTGCTGGTCCATCTTCCCTAAGCGAGTCCCTCCTAGCTTTTGTAGTTTGTTTGTTTATTGGGTGTTCATGCTTTTGTACAGTTATTTATTTACCTGCTTTACCTTATTACATTGTGTACATATCATTGTTGTATCTGTTTCTGTTGGCTGGCTGCTTGGTGATCTTTGTGAGATGAGTTCTATACCCGAACTCGAGTGCACTTAAGATAGGAGAATGGCATAGTCCTGTCAACTTGTGTGGAGTATTCCTTAGCGAGTTGACTTGCAAGCCCATTCACTTGGTGGAGGTCATGTTGAGATCAATAATGTCACATAAGTAAGTTGTGGTTAGACATTACTTGTTCCAATATAGACCTAAGAAGCCAAGGACCTTAGTTTACCTAACCCATCTTGGCCTATTCGTAGGACGTAGTGCGAAAGTCGTTCAAATGTAAGATTTGATACGATTGTTACGCGATACTACACTCATAAGAGTCTCTCTTGAGAATATTGTTGGAATACGAGTAGTCGTTCCTCTAATAATATCCGAAAGATGGGATTATGACTATGGGAACCTTTTGTAGAACATGTTTGGCAGGTTTAAACCTTAGTACACTCCTTTTGGGTGGTTCTTAACCTAAACTCCATGCTCATGACTTGCGACAAACCCTTGATTCATGGTTGATCCGATCAGGTATCCTTAATATCAATGAAACTCGGGTGTTGATAAGGTGTAAACCATAATCCGCCAAAATGGGTGGTTGATATTAAGGATAACATGATCCATCCCATGACCTTTGTTTGGTGTGCTCTTAATTTCTCTCCAGACAGTGCAATCTGACAGATGTTCAAGCAGATACAGCAATCCTGATTGACATGCCACTGCATTGCATTCACATCATCACATCATTTGCATTCATATCATTTAACACATGTTTATCCTTTTCAAGGGGGTTTAAATCTTCTTCTTGATTCTAGTCGGGGTTTTCTTCTTACACTGTTTATCAAATGTGAGACTGGAATCAAGGGGGTAGAATACTTTTGGAATTGATAAACATGTCATTGCATTTGCATAGTCATCCGCATGTCTTGCATAACAGGTATTGCCGCAGGGGTGACCATTCCAGCTGTAGCACCACTACAACAACAACAATCACAACGTCAACCAGCTCAGTATCAACAGCAGCAACAACCGGGTAACAGACCCGCTTATCAACAGAGGCAAAGGATGATGGACCGGCGTTTCGACACCCTTCCAATGTCGTACGCTCAGTTGCTTTCTAGTCTTCAACAACTACAACTTGTGCAACTGCGCACTCTGGCTCCTCCTGTTGGTAGACTTCCGGTGGGTTACGACGCCAACGCTAGGTGTAGCTTCCACTTTGGGGCACCTGGCCATGACATTGAGAACTGCAAAGCTTTTAAGCACGTAGTTCAGGATCTCATAGATTCAAAGGCCATCGACCTTGCACCAGCTCCGAATGTCGTCAACAATCCCATGCCCCAGCATGGTGGTGCGAACGTTAATTTAGTAGAGGGAGAAGCCAAGTCCATTAAGGATGTGTTGAAGTTGAAGACTCCATTGTTGGATATCAAAGGATGCTTGCTGAAGGCCGATGTCTTCCCCGGTTGTGGGAAGGGTTGTTTGGATTGTGCTACTCAGGGCGGAGGTTGTTTGAAGCTACAGCAGGGTATCCAGGCCTTGCTCGACAAAGGTATCCTCCAGGTTGAAGATTTGTCTGTCCAAGAGTCTGTGAAAGAGGCTAAAGCGGGTGCCTCTATCTCATCCTTTAAGCAGGCACGAGCCGTGGTGGATTCAGGTATTGCTCCCGGTTGGGGGCGTCTGTTGGAATTACCAGTGAAAGAAGATAAGTTTGGGATTGGGTATCAGCCAGCTCTAACTTCTACAACTTCAACACTTCAGACTCATCAGGGGCCGATCACTTTCTCCAGTGCTGGCATCATTCAGTATGGTCAAGTCTCTGCAGTCAACGAAGAAGAGGGGGATAGTGATTGTGACATTGACAATTGGGTGTGTCCGAAGATCCCGGGTGAAGTCATCAACAATTGGTCTTCTGAAGAGATTATCCAAGTCACTCTTCTTGAAGAGTAATTTTCTTTGTTTATTCATGCATATCCAAGTCTTACGTTCCGCCCAGGGCGTAATGACTCATTGTAGGGCCCATCTATGTGACAATTGCATTTTTATCATAAATAAAGGACGTCTTTTTGCATTCAAATATTTCGTTCCCTGTCTTTCTATTTTTGCAGTTTTTCAAAATAAAAAAAATGGCAATGTTTTGTTTAGTTTTCACTTCTTGTTCACACTCATAAGCACATACCATCACTCATGCAGATGCACAACACCGGATCCTATTGATAACGGTTCTGCTATGGCTCGTTTCGACTTTGAAAATCCAATCTTTCAAGCTGAAGAAGAGGGTGATGAAGACTGTGAACTCCCTGAAGAGCTTACCAGGTTATTAAAACAAGAGGAAAGGGTTATTCAACCGCATCAAGAGTCGGTTGAAGTGATTAATCTCGGCACCGAGGACACCAAGAGAGAAATCAAGATAGGGGCTGCTTTAGAAGATAATGTGAAGAAAGGGCTGATTGAATTGCTGCAAGAATACGTTGACATCTTCTCCTGGTCTTATCAGCACATGCCTGGGCTGGACACAGACATCGTGGTGCACCGCTTGCCTCTCAAAGAAGGTTGTCCTCCGGTCAAGCAGAAGCTCAGAAGAACAAGACCAGAGATGGCTGTCAAGATAAAGGAAGAAGTGCAAAAGCAGTTGGATGCAGGGTTTCTAGCAGTCACCAATTATCCGCCATGGGTTGCAAACATCGTCCCAGTACCTAAGAAGGACGGAAAGGTACGGATGTGTGTCGACTACCGGGATCTGAACAGAGCTAGCCCTAAAGATGATTTCCCATTACCTCACATCGACGTTTTGGTGGATAATACAGCTCAGTTCTCGGTATTCTCCTTCATGGATGGCTTTTCTGGCTATAACCAAATCAAGATGGCACCAGAAGACATGGAAAAGACAACTTTCATAACCCCATGGGGCACCTTCTGCTACAAGGTGATGCCGTTTGGTCTGAAAAATGCCGGAGCAACATATCAACGAGCTATGGTGACTCTGTTCCATGATATGATTCATCATGAAATCGAGGTTTATGTGGACGATATGATTGCCAAATCTCAGACAGAAGAAGAACATTTGTTGAATTTGCAGAAACTGTTTGAGCGTTTGAGGAAATTCAAACTGAGACTTAATCCGAACAAGTGCACTTTCGGGGTGAGATCGGGAAAATTGCTGGGTTTTATTGTTAGCGGAAAAGGGATTGAGGTGGATCCCGACAAAGTAAAAGCGATACAGGAAATGCCTGAGCCAAGAATAGAGAAGCAAGTCCGTAGTTTCTTAGGGAGGTTGAACTACATTGCAAGGTTCATCTCTCACCTAACAACCACGTGTGAGCCAATTTTCAAATTGCTGAGGAAAGATCAGGCTATCAGGTGGAATGAAGATTGTCAAAGGGCTTTCGAGAAGATAAAAGAGTATCTACAGAAACCTCCAATCCTTATACCTCCAGTTCCTGGGAGACCTCTGATAATGTACCTATCAGTGACTGAGAACTCGATGGGGTGTGTATTGGGACAGCATGACGAGTCTGGTCGAAAAGAGCATGCCATATACTACCTTAGCAAAAAGTTTACCGACTGTGAAGTCAAATATTCGCAGCTTGAGAAAACTTGCTGTGCTTTGGCCTGGGCTGCTCGCCGACTGAGGCAGTATATGTTGAACCATTCTACCTTGTTGATTTCTAAGATGGATCCAGTGAAATACATATTCGAGAAGCCAGCTCTCACCGGAAGGGTCGCTCGTTGGCAAATGATTTTAACAGAGTATGATATTCAGTACACGTCACAGAAGGCCATCAAAGGGAGTATCCTGTCAGACTATCTTGCTCAGTAGCCGATTGATGATTATGAGCCGATGAAGTTTGATTTTCCAGATGAAGACATCATGTTCCTGAAGATGAAAGACTGTGAAGAGCCAGTTGTTGAGGAGGGACCTGATCCAAACGAAAAGTGGACTTTGTTGTTTGATGGGGCTGTCAATGCTAGAGGAAGTGGAATTGGTGCTGTCATTACAACTCCGAAAGGTGCCCACATGCCTTTCACCGCTCGTCTGACTTTCGAGTGCACCAATAATGAAGCTGAGTACGAGGCCTGTATCTTGGGCATTGAGCAAGCCATTGATCTGAGAATCAAGACTCTGGACATCTTCGGAGATTCAGCTCTGGTGATTAATCAAGTGAATGGTGATTGGAATACTCTCCAACCCACTCTGGTCCCCTACAGAGATTACACGAGAAGACTTTTGACTTTCTTCACAACGGTAAAATTGTATCATATACCTCGTGATGAGAACCAGATGGCAGACGCACTTGCTACTCTATCCTCCATGATCAAGGTAATTCGTTGGAACCATGCTCCCAGGATCGAGGTGATGCGCCTTGACAGGGCCGCGCATGTGTTTGCTGCTGAACTGGTAGTCGATGACAAGCCCTGGTATCACGATATCAAGTGCTTTCTGAAGAATCAAGAGTACCCTGCAGGGGCATCCAACAATGACAGAAAGACTTTGAGAAGATTGGCAGGCAGTTTCTTCTTGAACAAAGACGATGTGTTGTATAAGAGGAACTTCGACATGGTTTTGCTCAGATGTGTGGACAGACACGAGGCGGACATATTAATACAGGAAGTTCATGAAGGTTCCTTCGGTACTCATGCCGGTGGACATGCAATGGCTAAGAAATTGTTGAGAGCGGGTTATTATTGGATGACCATGGAATCAGATTGTTTCAAGTATGCTTGGAAGTGTCATAAGTGCCAGATTTATGCTGATAAGGTGCATGTACCGCCGAATCCTCTGAATGTGATGTCTTCGCCGTGGCCGTTTGCCATGTGGGGCATTGACATGATTGGAAAGATTGAGCCGACTGCTTCCAATGGGCATCGCTTCATCCTTGTTGCCATCGACTATTTCACCAAGTGGGTCGAGGCAGCGTCGTTCGCGAATGTCACCAGACATGTGGTTGCCCGTTTCATCAAGAAAGAAATCATTTGTCGCTACGGGATTCCCGAAAGAATCATTACTGATAATGGTTCTAATCTCAACAACAAAATGATGAAGGAGTTGTGTCAGAACTTCAACATTCAGCATCACAATTCTTCCCCTTACCGCCCTAAGATGAACGGCGTTGTTGAGGCGGCAAATAAGAACATAAAGAAGATTGTGCAGAAGATGGTCGTCACGTACAGAGATTGGCATGAGATGCTACCTTTCGCCTTGCATGGGTACCGTACTTCAGTACGTACATCAACCGGGGCAACCCCCTACTCCCTTGTGTATGGTATGGAAGCAGTCCTACCTGTTGAAGTGGAGATCCCTTCTCTAAGAGTCTTGTTGGATATCAAGCTAGACGAAGCTGAATGGATTCGGACAAGGTTCAATGAGTTGAGTCTTATCGAAGAGAAGCGAATGGCAGCCATTTGTCATGGGCAGTTGTATCAGAGTCGGATGAAGAGAGCCTTTGATCAGAAAGTGCGTCCTCGTTGTTTCCAAGTCAGAGATTTAGTTTTGAAAAGGATCCTTCCTCCTCAGACAGATCGCAGGGGCAAGTGGACTCCTAACTATGATGGACCGTATATCGTCACCAAGGTTTTTGATGGTGGGGCTTTAATGCTTGCAACTATGGATGGTGAAAACTTCACTTCCCCTGTGAACTCAGACGCAGTTAAAAAATACTTCGCATAAAATAGACCCGCTGGACAGTAAAAAGAGTAGTCCAGGCAAAAATGGGCATCCTGGCGAACCAAGAAAATGAAAAGGTTCGGGCAAAAATTAGGGACAAAAATAAAAAAAGATTGTACACCCGGTAAGTTGAAAACCTGAAAAGGCAACTTAGGCAAAAATGGGTATCCCGGTGGATTGAAAACCCGAAAAGGGCGATCCAGGCAAAAGTTAGGGATTAAGCGAATGACTGCGTTCTGAGTAGTTCTAAATCTCATCCCGTGCCAATGACTAGAAATTTTTGAAGGATAGGAAACAGTCCAATCACTCTTTCAGAAGGCTGATTATCTGGAGGATCTTGAAGACGAGCAAGTCATAGCAGAATTGGAACCCAATAGAAATCCATTTCACATTGCCATTAGATTAATTTCTGTTTTTATCTATTGTGCGATTACCTCTTTCCAGGGATTGCTTCCTAATGTAAATGCCTATTCAGAGGCCATTCAATCAATAAAATCATGTTATTCAGTATATCTCTGTTTTCATTTTCATTTTACTGTTTTGTTTGCAAAAATGACGTTCGAATTTTTGATAAACATTGCATCATGACACATAAGGGCTTTACAGGTACAGGCTTAATAAACATTTAAAATTGCTGTAAATTTTAAGTGCTTTGGATCGTCTATTCAGAACAGATACCCTCGGAACATTTCCTTAAAATCTCCTGCAGATGGTCGTGAATATCTTCCCCAGTGAAGTCGCCAACAGACGAATTTAGTGTCTTGACCCTGCAGAGCTGATCAGAGTGTTGGATTCTTCAATCCGCAGCAGTTTCTCACCACCGTACTTCCCCAAGCGGTTGTTTCAAGACATACACTCCCCAGTAGAGTTGACAGTGTCAGACTATATATCCCCAGCGGAGTTGACAGTGCCAGACTGTATCTTCCCAGCAGAAGTGGCTGCTCCTTAGAGTTCGATGCCAGATCGATAATCCCAATGCCAGATCCATGGTTTCTTTCCTTGAAGCAGAACCTCGGTACCGTATCAGTGTTTGCTCCCCCTGCTGAGTCATCTCTCGCAAATCGTGGTTGCCAGAACCATTGTAGCTTTCCTCAGCAGCAGGCTTCCAATGCCATTCTTTCCCCGATCAGTGTCTCGGTATGGCCAGAATACCGCATGGCTAGTCATCTCCCCACAGAGTTCTTTGCGCTGTGCATCTCCAACAGCCTTGCCAGGGTCCAAAAGATGGTGATCATTTCCCTAGTAGATCCCCTTGCCTCAGTTTGGCATTCTACCCAGCATTTCGCATCCCTGCATGTAGAATCATATTGCATTACATCCTTCCAAATCGCGTAGCATTTCCATTTTCATGGAGCATTACGCCATTGAAAAATTCAAACATACGCATGTAAGCATAAAACATTCTCGGTATCCCAAGTGATAAGCTAGAAGTTGTTTCCAGTACTCAGACTGAAGATTGTTCATGACTTACCTTTGTTATCCCCAGCAAGTGTCATTGGCCCATGCGCCGCCTCTATTATCATTCCCTATTTCTGCCAATGCTGACAGGCATGAAGTTTTCCGGTATCCAGACCGAAGTGGCATTCAGGCCAATTTTCCGATATTCAGATCGAAGAAGTTTCCGACGTTCAGGTCGATGCAACTTGTGGCATTCAAGCCAGTTTTCCGGTATCCAGACCGAAGTGGCATTCAGGCCAGTTTTCCGGTATCCAGACCGAAGTGGCATTCAGGCCAGTTTTCCGGTATTCAGATCGAAGTAGTTTCCGACGTTCAGGTCGATGCAACTTGTGGCATTCAGGCCAGTTTTCCTGGTATCCAGACCGAAGTGGCATTCAGACCAGTTTTCCGGTATCCAGACCGAAGTGGCATTCAGGCCAGTTTTCCGGTATCCAGACCGAAGTGGCATTCAGGCCAGTGTTCCGATGTTCAGATCGAAGAAGTTTCCGACGTTCAGGTCGATGCAACTTGTGGCATTCAGGCCAGTTTTCCCAGTATTCAGACCGAAGTGGCATTCAGGCCAGTTTTCCGGTATCCAGACCGAAGTAGCATTCAGGCCAGTGTTCCGATGTTCAGATCGAAGAAGGTTCCGACGTTCAGGTCGATGCGACTTGTGGCATTCAGGCCAATTTTCCGATATTCAGATCGAAGTGGTATTCAGGCCAATTTTCCGATGTTCAGATCGAAGAAGGTTCCGACGTTCAGGTCGATGCGACTTGTGGCATTCAGGCCCATTTTCCGATGTTCAGGTCGAAATCCTTTCCAGTATTCAGACTGATGAGCGGCATTCAAGCCATGGTTATTTCTGTGTTACCATTTATTTTGGTATCCAGTTTAACATTCTTTTTCGATATTCAAACTGACTCTCACCGTACCAGACGAATTCTTCTTTCAAGACCACCTCTTTGCTGATTTTGACAGGCATTGTTACTTCACTTCACTTCAGTGCAAATTTTTGGGCTTTTATTGTATTCAATCCCTTGATACCTCGAAAGTACGAAAGCAACTGCCATCTTCTTTCCGGGTCTCCAGTTGATTGAATAGGGGCAGCTGTAATACCCCAAAATTTACCCTTCATTTTTCCTGAAAAAAAAAAAAAAAACGAAAAAAATAAAATAAATAATTTAATTAATTAATTAATTAATTAATTAATTAAATAAATAAAATAAATAAATAAATAAAATATAACAAATTATTTTGGACTTGGGTCTCCCTCATTTGAGCCCATTACCCACAAAAATCAGTCTATAAATACTGAAGTTTCAGTAGAGGAAAACACACTTGGAGTTACACTGGGAGATTCACTGGAGAAAGAAGGAAGAGAAGCAAAACCCTGAGGAAAAGATAGTGAGAGAAAAGCCAACAGAGTTCAGAGCAACCTCCAAACCCTGAAAGGAACTCAACTTGTAAACCTTACGGGCGCAACTCAATCAAGCTCTCCAATCAGGTTTGCCCTATATCCATCATCTTTATGCCTTTTATTTGAATGCTCTAAATGTATGAGGTATTATGGGTGAATTTGATACCTTTTTGTGAGCCTTTTGTGAAATTTGATGGAATTATTCATGTGGTTACATTTTGATTTAGGGGCAACTCTGGGTTACCCTATTTTGTTTATTCTAACCTGTCTTGTGTTTCCATGGCATTGTTTTCTCTTGATTTCATCCTACTACTCTAACCCTTTGTCGAGTTTTGTGAGGGCTCACATGGCTTTCGCAGAGACACTCGCGTGGTTTCCCACTTTATTTGTGGGATACCCCCTGGAGTTTTATTCTGATTATTCGTGTTGACTGATTTCCTTTGACGGTCCAGCTGGAGACATTTCAGGGTTTCTTGCCCCTTTAACTGCTATAGCTTCGGATCTTTATCCGTGTGGTAATTTTTTCCCTTTCTCATACTTTATCGCTTTCTTAGCTGGAAGACCTCGATAGGAGGCAATGTTTGAGCCCCTTGGTGGCATTTTACTTTGAGATACATGTTTTGTGTTTTGTATTCATATCCCTGCAGGTAGCGCGGTTCCTTCGTCAAGGACTGCCTTTTTGCCCTCGAGCATCCCAAACCCTAAAACCCAAAGCAACACGTTTACTCCTTCTACTACAGGCGAGTAAGTCTCCAAAGGTCGAGCATCCGGTAGATTGCGTAGTAACGTTGTTCGTCCAAAACCCAATCCATAACCCCGTAGTTAGCCGAACTACGACTTGCTCTGATTCTCATTCCAGATGAGATACGTAGGCATAAGATGCGATGTCTTAGCGAGCATACATCCCCCCAACCCATAGGTCAGCCGAGCTACGAAGACTCTGATTCTCATATTCAGATGAGATACGTATGCAGTGGATGCGACACCCACGCGAGTCATTTTCATTTAACCCTTTTTTTTTTGGTAAACAACACAAGATAAACTCACACCCTTTAAACAAGAACTACAAAAGTGGATCCCGTAGAGTACTACGGATGCGTAGGGGTGCTAATACCTTCCCTTCGCATAACCGACTCCCGAACCCAAGATTTGGTTGCGAGACCTTGTCTTTTCCTTTCCTCTTTTCAGGTTTACTTCGAGCGTTTCCTTTCCCTCCTTTGGGATGAATAACGCACGGTGGCGACTCTTCTGTCATTTTCTTTCGCCGGTTGTTTTTTCGCACACTGTATTTTTCAGGTTGCGACACCATGGATGTGAAGGTTATGGTCATATTAAAGCTGAATGCCCTACCTTTCTCAAGATGCAAAAGAAAGGGCTATCTGTCAGATGGTTCGAAGGAGATTCTGAGAGTGAATCTGAAGGAGAATCTGCTAAACATGTCACTGCTCTGACCAGTGTCTGTGCCTCTGATGATGACTCAAGTGGAGATGAACTTACCCTTGATGAACTTGCTGCTTCATATAAAGAACTATGTATTAAAAGTGCAGAAGTTTGCATCCAAGGAGAAAAGTAGAAGAAACTCATCAAAGAGCTGGAAGCTGAGAAACAGAAGCAGCTGACAGTCATAGATGGTCTGAATGGTGAGATATCTGTGCTGACATCTAAGCTAGAACAAATGACTAAATCCATCAGAATGCTGAATAAAGGAACTGACACCTTGGAAGAGATTCTAAAGGTAGGGAAGAAGTCAGGAACCATGTCTGGTTTAGGCTATGCTAAGAAATCCTCAACTGAACTCAAGAGATCAAAGGCTGAAGTTCAGAAACTCAAGCAGAAGTCACAACCGATGTCTCAACATCAGGGAACCAGGATGAGTAACCATCAGAAGAAGAAATTTCAAAGATGGAAATGTCACTATTGTGGTAGATTTGGTCACATAAAACCTTTCTCCTACAGGCTGCATGGTTATCCTAACCAGACTGCTCAAGTCAGACCTAAGCTGAAGGCATCTAAGCATAATGCCCCCATTAAGAAACAAAAATGGGTTGCTAATCAGACACCTCAAGTCAGACCTAAGCAGAAGGCATCTAAGCATAATATCCCCATTGAGAAACAACAATGGGTTGCTAAACTAGCTCACACATCTCCAAGGGCATCTACCAGACAAAACTGGTATTTTGATAGTGGCTGCTCAAGACATATGACTGGGATGAGCAACTTATTGGTGGATCTACAACCCCATGCCACCAGGTATGTGACATTTGGTGATGGAGCTAAAGGAGAAATCAAGGGTGTTGGTAAGCTGGATTGTCCTGAAGTTCCAAAACTGAGTAATGTGTTGTTAGTAAAAGGACTAACTGCTAATCTCATCAACATAAGCCAACTATGTGACCAAGGATTCAATGTGCAATTCACTAGGGGAGGATGTCTGGTGTTGAATGGTTGCAATCAGGAAGTGATGAGAGGAGCCAGATCCAAAGATAACTGTTATCTATGGGAATCTAAAGACTCACTCTACTCCTCCAAGTGCCCCTTAGCCAAGGGAGAGAAGGAAGTGAAGCTGGGACATGGAAGACTTGGACAATTTCATTTAAAAGGAATGAAGAAGATCATATCCAAGGGAGCAATTAGAGGAATCCCAAATCTGCTTATGGATAAAAGAACAGACTATGGAAAATGTCTGATTGAAAGCCATGAGTCATTGTCACCTATTGGTCATCATACAAATGGTGCAGTAGCAAGGGATAAACAGATGTGTGTATCATTGTCCACGGCAGAAGCTAAGTATCTAGCTTCTGACAGCAGGTGTTCACCTCTGATATGGATGAACCAGATGCAGACTGAGTACAATGTCACTCAGAATGCCATGACATTGGATGCTACTCAGTCTGACGAAGTTAGGGGCAAAGAGGGAATGTGCTCTTCTGAGAAATTATAGCAACTAATGATGTTAGTTATTTACTGTTTAGTAAGTCAACTTATTAAACAATTAATAGTGCACTCTGAGTGGTCAACAAATAATAGACATTGCTCGTGCAACAAGCGCTTCCTATTCCATCGCTTCAACTTTCAGTCTTGCAAACTTTCTCCCAAGGAAACTGTTCAACTCTCCTCCGAGATATTCATCATGTCGCACCAATCCGACTCAACCTCCTACACGACCATGTCTGATTCCTCCAGCTCTGAGTCTTGCAAACCTAACCGGGAGGATCCTGTGGCTGACGCTGCAACTTCGCCTCATGCAAGAAGACCTAAAGAAACGGTCTCCGAATTCTCATCAGCAATTGCACGTGATGAGCAACCCAGGGAAGGCTCGAGGTATGTGCATAATGCCATTGCAACTATTGTCACTAATATACTATCTGGCAATCAGAATGTTCCTGGGGTTTCCGTTCCCTTGAACACTATCATACCTGATAATGTTGCATGTCAAGAAAACGCAGTCGTCTTAAGAAAGATTGTTTCTGACAATGCTGAGCAACCCGAGGGGTCAAAATTTGACAAACCCTTAGACAATGTGAGAGGTGAGAAGGTCCGTGTCACTCAAGATGTCAGTGACAACCCTAAAGCTGACACAGTGAATCTGGAAGAATTCTCTGATAATGAATTGTTGACCGCAGTTGTCCCTAACATAGCCAAAAGGGTTAGGACTAGGAGAGGAAAGAAGACTGTGGTGCAGAGGTCCCCAACAAGGAAGGCTGATGTGGCAACTTCTCCCACTCCAAAGGTGACAGAGAGTTCCCTCAAAAGGAAAGGGCATGGGCCTGCAAAATCTTGGAGCAAAGAGGTGCCCAAGAAAATGAAGACCAAGACTGTTGTTTTAGAGTCTGATTCTGATGTCCCTTGTGATGTCACAACATCTCTGTCAAAGAAGAAGCCAACCACTAGCAAGCTGGCTGCTAGTGTCCCTGAGGTACCTATTGACAACGTGTCATTCCATTTTGCCTCCAGTGTAAACTGGTGGAAGACAAAGTGATTACCTTGGAACATGTAGCCACTGAACTACAACTTGCTGACATATTCACAAAGGCTCTGGATGCTACTCAGTTTGAAAATTTAAGGGGCAAACTGGGAATATGCCTTTCTGATGATTTATAGCAACCAATGATGTTTGGGATGTATTGTTTAATATCTCAACCTATTAAACAATTGAAAGTGTGCTATGACTGGACAACAGATCACAACTATGTTACTTGCTGCAAGTGTGGTAACAAGATGATAAGCGGATATCCTAACATGGGATAGCCTATGTGCCTGTTGGACTTCAAGAAAGTGTTCATGCAGGAGTGGTTCAAGATGTCAGACTCAAAGTCATGACATCTGATATGGGTGTACCTGCTGTAAAGCAAGAGTGTGTAACTACTTGTTCAAAGCTGTGAAGCAAGATCAAGTGGGTGATGTCTTGATCAAAGCTGTAATGCATGATCAAGAGGGGATATTCTTGATTGAAACTGTGAAGTAAAATCAAGTATGTAATTCTGTCATTTGTGTGTAAATTTGTTTATTGTGGTCTGTAATTTAAAGTGTTGCTTTGGCAACATTTTTAACAAAAAGGGGGAGTAACACCTGTGATGCCCCAGGACAATAGATTTTTTCTAAACAGATATTGAAGATCCTCTAATCCAGAGGTTGTGCTGCAGTTGATGTTCCACTTCCATGAGTGTGAGTGTGTTTTTGTGTGCTGCTATTAGAAGTTTGTATTTAACTTCTGTATGTGTGCTGATATGTGAAGTTTTTATTTAACTTCCATGTGTGTGAGTGTGCTGCTACTCTGAGTGTATTAGCTAGGTCAATTTCCCTGCTAGATGTGTGTTTTCCGCTGCTGTGTACTCTGTTGTGAGGCCAAAGTGTTTTAGCCAAAAATTTGCCAAAGGGGGAGTTTGTAGATGTTTGATTGGCTGCATTTTATGGTAAAACACTAGCTGGATTCTAATGTCTTGACTGATGTCATGACATACTGTGGAGATGTTTGTTTGACTGCATTGTGTGTTAAATAATCTAACTGTACTCTGATGTCTTGACTGATGTCATGACATACTTGAGTAGTATGCTGCAGGTTTAGCTAATACAGAACTTACTAAATGTCAAACTAGATGTTATGACATTCATCCCTGTCAGCAGATACTGAGGAATAGAACAGTTGGTGTTCTTCTATAACTCAGTATTTATTTTCAGTCTGTTTATCAAGGGAATAACAGACCTGGCACAAGGCCTACTGTCTGAATGTCAAACTGGATGTTATGACATTCATCATTGACAACATATACTGAATAATAGGCAGGTTGGTTTTCTGCTACACTTCAGTATGTATCTCAGTCTGTTCTTCAGGAGAACAACAGACCATGGCATAAGGCCTTATGTGTAAATGTCAAATTGGATATTGTGACATTTATTAATGTAAGCTGATACTGAAGTATGGACGGATTGGTCCTATACAGTACAACAAATTTGAACAGTCTGTTTTCAGGAAAAAAAGACTTAGCATATGGTCTATGATGTGGACGTCAAACTGAATGTTGTGACAGTCATTCCTGACAGCATATGCTAAATTGTAGGTTGTTTAGTTTTTCTGTTTCAACATTTTTCTCAGGCTATTCTTCAGGAATTCAACAGCTGAGCTAAAATCTAGGAAACTAACAACTAAGCTACAATTAATGAACCTAACAAATAGCCTATTTGTTAGTACCAAGTGCTGAGGTGATAATATTATACAAGTACAAGGCCCAAGTGCTGCAATATAAAAGGATGGATGTCCTTCATTCAGAACTCGGGGGATTTTAGGCGTGAAGATTTTATTGTTTCATATACTTCACTGCTGTATGTTTGTGTGTGTCTTGTATTAGGTGTATCTTGTGAGCCAAGCAATTATCACCTAGATGATTGCATTGGACTAGGGTGTTCATTGAGTTGTAAGTGTTGTGTCACTCTAAGCTTTTAAGCGTGAGTGCTGTGTATCTTGATTAAAGCTGTTAAGCACAATCAAGAGTTGTTTGAAGTGTGACTTCATAATTATCTTTAATTTTAATTAAAGGTTGTAATCACTGAGGTGATTAAGGGGGAGTGAGTAGGAACTCTGATCTTAGTGTAAGATTGAAATTGCATTGGGTAGGTATTAAGTGATAGGGTTAAACTGTTGGTTTAAGGTCTGAATTAATACTACTAATAGTGGATTTCCTCCCTGGCTTGGTAGCCCCCAGACGTAGGTCATGTTGGACCGAACTGGGTAAACAATTCCTTGTGATTATTTACTGCACTTACTTTTTAAGTTCTGCATAATTCTTGTCTGCGCAGAATCGGATGTCATAACATCCCGTGTGACATCGAAAGTCTGTTAACTAGAATTTCATAGATAGTAAGGTCGTGAATGGTAGAGTAAACCAGAATAGCTCTATTTGCAACAAATTATTGGGTGCCCCTTTGTGTGACGACCAAACTGAGGGAGAGTCATCCGGTCAAGCAAGGGGGCAAGGTATAAATTTAAAATACCTTAAACAATATTATGTGAGTATAATATTGTCCGAAGAATCAACCGGGTACGAGAAAATAATTAAAGCTCAGTGTTATATTATGATTTTATTTGGTAATTTTTTATTTCCAGAAAGTATAGGTAATTTAGTAAATATTATGTATTTACCGTTGTTATGCAACATTAATAAGGTAAGCACATATAGTTGGGGTTCAGCTGTGTTGACCCATCTATATAGTGCAATGTGTAAAACTGCAAAAAAGAATACTTGTACGTTTTTTTCATGTGCGTATTTGCTACAAGCATGGGGTTGGTCAACAATGTCGCCACTCGTCCTGATAAACGAGAACTCATTCATGTTCCCGTTTGCAACAAAGTAAGTGTAACACTTTATCATTTAATTAATTATATTTTATATTATAATTAACTGTAAATAATATTTTTCAATTTTTTTATCTAAGGTGGTCAGTAAGGGGGATGAACTACAATAGGTGTCTGAAACACGCTATTGTAGTCTATCGCAATCTATTGGACCACATCGGACCTGGAGATGTAATACTCATACACAACTATATTTTAATTTAAAAATACTTATCAAATTATTTATCATCTAATCGTTTCGTATTGTTTTACAGTTTATCTGGAGGCCATATCTGGGTCTTGATCATGATGTGAACCATGACGATGTTGCAGTTTGGACAGCAAAGACACTGATTATCCGATTCACTATTGTGGAAATGCATCAGAGGGACCGGGTCAAACTGCAGTTCGGCATGCAACAACAGATTCCAGAACCTCCCACGTGTTTGGGGAATTAGCATAAAAAAAGAGTTGATGCACAATGAGATTATTCGGACTGGAGAGACTTTGTAAAAGAGATGCGTCGTCAATGGAGGAATCGACAACAACACATCTTAAATGAACCAGTCATCCATGGTGCAAGACCAACTCAACAATATCTGGCATGGTTTAGGTCGGTAACAACTCAATAATTTGTGTCTGAGCCGCGGTATTTGATGGATCCACGCCAACTAGCTTCGTCATCGTACGCCCCATAACAATTTCCCGCCCAACACCAATGTCAATCCACCCAAACCCAACAACTAACCTCACAACATCAACCTATCACATACACATAACAACCAAACACCCAACCTCACAACCCGTTCATGCCATCCACCCAACAACCAACCACCAAACGTCGCAATCCATTCATGCCACCCACCTAACCACAAAACCAAGAATCAAACCCTACCCACCAACAACCATACGCTGCAACCGCAACCGTCTATAGCCCAGATGATTCATATGGGTCACTTCATCGTATCCCCCCACTAATGACCACTCAAACATCCCATCACAAAAACACACAACCATTCTTTAACTATAATACGTCCTAGGAACCATTGCGGAAGTGCCGTTGGCCAGAGCCCCTCCGAATATTGGGAATAAATGATGGCACATCTGTCAAATACCTCTGGAACTTCCGCCGGACCTTCACACCAACCATCATTCGATCATGTCAGCACACAAAGACCCCAAACACCTCAGGAAAATCGTGGGAGACCTCGGAGACAAACTAACGCATCTGGATGTGGAACAGGGAGACGTTTCGATCGGGTCGATCATTAATTTTTTGTCAATCCCATGTAATATTTATTATATCATGAATAAAAAATTTCTTTTTACATTATTTTTTATTATTTGATAAATAAAAAAAATAAAAAATAAAAACCATTAAAAATTTTAAAAAAAATACAATGGTGTATGCGCCAGATGAATTGGCGCATACACCACAAGCACCATGCAGGCTAGAGGCATTGACGCCTCCTCTTGAGGGCCAATGCAGGCGCCAAGGGCATTGGAGCCTCTTCATGAGGCTACCAATGCATGCGTCAATTCCTTGGGCGCCTCCTCTTGGTCTATTAGGGGTGCGCCAGTTCATCTGGCGCGTCTTCTTTTAAATTTGGTTATTTTGGATTTTTTTTTGAAAAAATTATTATTTTGGAATTATTTTTGAAAATTTTTTTTATTAAAAAAAAAATCTAACTTGAGAGTATGGAAATTTGGTTCTTCCTCTTATTAGGATCCTCGCACCTTAGTCTTAAATTATATTTCATTTGAAAAAGTTAAGAATTTGCTAAAAATAATTTATTCATAATTTATAAAATCTGCATGCAGATGTTTGAGCAAGTGAAGAAGAAATATATTGACTTGATAATTAAGCATCTTAATATTAATAAAAAAGTATTGATGTTATTTATTCATGAAACAAAGTATATTAAGATATGGAAGAAAACAAACCAAAATAACAAAACATAAATTAAAAGACATGGTGACCCTAATAATTCGTTGTCATTATCAAAAAGGGAAAGAATGTGGATTTATGTGCTTGCATGTATGAAGCTGATGATCCTATAGATAATCTTCATAGTGTTTTATAAAACCTCAATATTCAATTGAAGTGCTTATATGATTGGTGTATATGGCTAAGAAAATTGAAAGAATCAGAGTTATGAAAGAGAGAAAGTGTGAAAGCTCGTTTGGTTATGTCTTTCTGCGTGATCAGAGTCTTGTAGAAGAAGGAAAGTAACTCCTAAGATACTAAGAAATTTCACACATACACACACATACAAAAAAACTCTAAAACCTTATTTACCTAACAAAACACCTAAAATGTTTTTAAGCCCTAGCCAGTTGATTAGGAAACTGTCATATTTATTAGAAGAAATTTTTGAACTACTTAATTCATTAGATCTTAAGGCTAATCAATTAGATCAAGCAAGATTGATTATATAATTTATTATGATAATATCTTATTGGTTGGTTACGACTCTCTATCCAAATCTTCCAAATTATGCATAAAAAATTTATTATTTGTTGTACTTAATCGGTTAAACTTAGAGCCAAATATTTGCAATTTCTCTCTCTCTCTCTCTCTCTCTCTCTCTCTCTTAATAGTTTCTTTTCACCAAGTTTGCCTCTGTGCACTGTGAGTGAAAACTGTTTGTGAGAAAAGAGTTACACTGGTGTCGTGCCATTGTTTATTTTTAAGAGTGCAATACTCTAGATGAATTGATTTTGGTTCTTGAGATTAATCAGTCTTATAATTTATGTTTGGATCTAGAACTTATCCTAAAAAAGTTCTTCTTGGTTGAAACAAAGAAACAATTGAACAAGTGACACAAGCAATTGTTAACCCAGTTCAGTGCAAACTCACCTACGTCTGGGGGCTACCAAGCCAGGAAGGAAATCCACTAAATAGAATTAGTTCAAAGACTCTCAGTAAACAACTTCAAGTTACAGTCTTTTCACCTAATCTCTACCCGTGTGACTTCTATCTAAAAACTCTTAGATATGAGACCCTACTCACTCCCCCTCAATCACAACAGTGATATAAAAACAAATACAAAAGAAAGAAGACACACTTCAAGGGCACATACTTGATCTTGCTTAAAAGCTCCAACCAAGTAAACAAACACCCGTGCTTCAAAGCTTAGAGTGGACAAATTTCAACACAAAGTCAGTCCAATTCATACATCAATAAGATGAATGAATGGCTCACAATACACAAGCTCACACAAGGCTAAAACCATAAAACTCTTTCTCTTTTTCGTTCGTCTCTTGTGTATATAAACCAGGTTTTACATGGCCTTTAAATAGAAGCTTTTGAATGGGCCTGGGCAACATAAAACCCTAATTCTATGTTCCTTGCGTATCTTCTAAGAAACGGCAGCTAATCATCCCTTATTGGAAAGTAGATCATTCTGGTTTTAAATCAAATTACTCCTTGAATAGCGCATTCAATCTCCACATAATCACACACAAATTTGCATGAAAAGCACAATATTAAGATACATAACATTCATACTGAATGTTTTGTATACACATGTCTTAACATTGGGTCTGACATCTTAGCTAAATCCTGCACAACCATATTTAAACATCCTACAGGAAGCTGATATCACATGTCAAGACAACACGCGTGACAACTTGTGATAACTCTAAGTTTTACCAAAATTTATGCCAACACATAGAACCAACAAACTCCCCCTTTGGCAAATTTTGGCTAAAACATACACCAGATCATACGTTCACAAGAAATCAAATAAAGTATCAGTTCAGCAGCAACAAAAGTAAACATACACATATTACTAGCAAAAATAGTAACTAGTAAACACACATGCGCTTGTGCTCAGAACACAACACCCCCCCCCCCCCTTCAGCTAGTCCACACCATGCACCAACCTGCTTCACACATCAGCTATGGCTATAGCTACTTCTCCCCCTTTTTAGTAAAAAGAGACCAAAGAGACAAAATAAATGTCTATTCAATCATAAACCAAATTGTCAAAAGTTAAGGGTTACAAAACCAAGTACATATTCAGTTGTAAGCAAGCTGAGATACAAACCAACAAAACATGAATACAGCAAAATAGAATTGCCAAAATCCAGAAAATCCATCAAAACGGCAACAAAAACCATCACATCAATAGGGACCAAAGTCAAAGGAGCTAATCAGAGGAGCTTGAGCTTGCAGCTTCATCAGTATCAAAAACAGAATTACCACTTGTCTCATCATTATTTACAGACCTCTCACTAGAGGTGTGAGCTTCAGCTTCCTTAGCATGTTCAATATTCTCACCTTCAGCTTGCTCCAAGCTTGCAATCAGGGCTTTCAACGATTCTTTCCTAGCTGTTGCTACCGTTATCCCTTCACCCAGCTCTTTACAAGTCTCCTTCAGCTCAACAATAGTTCCAACTTTTGAGGCTGACTTTTTCATAGCAGATGTCATGAAAATGTCTTTGACATGACTGCCTTCAAACAGTTTATAGTGCACTGACAGAGCAGGTTTTCTTCTACTTGGTAAGTAATTAGAACTCAAAGTACCAGGGTGTTGATTCAGGATAATCCCACAAATCATAGAGGGAAAGGCAATAGGCAGCTTAACTGCATTAGTAGATGCATGCTTGATAATTTGTTCAAACATAAATCTACCATAGTCAAAATTCATTTTGGTTCCAACAGCAAAGATAAACCTTCCAAGGGTACTAGCAATTGTGGAAATGTGGTTGGTATGCACCCAATTTGCAGCTCCTATTTTATGCAATATAGCATACTTGACAGTTAACTTCCCAGTAGAAAGATGCTTCTTAATAGGCCACCCTTTCACCTGCCTGGCTGTAATTTCTCTACATACCTCATTGTCTGTAGCTTCCAATTCACCTGCACCCTCAAATCTTCTTCCCAGAAAATTGTTAATAACAATGGGAGAGAAAGTGATACACTTGCCTCTCACAAACACTTTGCAAAATTCCTTGTTGTTCTTATCAGCAATATCCTCAGGAATGTTGACAATGAATTCCTTAACTAAACCCTCATAGCACTGGGAGAACCCAACCACAACCTTCATCAACCCAACAGTCTTTATTAGGTCCATGACCTCCTTGACTTCAACAACATCCTTTCCTAACTCCCTTTCCACAACCACCCTTCTTTGGATCACAAATTTCCATTTGGCAGCTCTATCCTCAAAAATGGAAAGAGATATTATCCAAATGCACAACAACAACTTTCATAGGGGACTTCCTCACAGGGGTCTTTTTCACAGGAGAGATGTCAGTGACATCTTCCTCAACATCCTCTTCAGACTCAGAAACTTCTCTAACCTTCCTCTTCTTCACCTCAACCTTGCTCCAAGATTTGGAAGGACCAACACCAGCAGTCTTCTTAGCTGTTCTAGCTGACATCAGTTCAGCCACAAATCTTCCTTTTCTAGTTTTCATACGCTTAGCCACACTTGGCTTTAAGTGATGAAGTAAGCTATCCTCTTGATCATCAGACCTATCATCCTCTAGGTAAATCACATCGTTTGCAACATCATGCTTCTCAGAATGGGAAGCATTGGCAGTTTTAGATGCCACAAATTTTCCTTTACCAGACACAGTTTGCCATAGGGATCACAAACCTTCAGCAGCCATATCCTTCTCAGAACTAGAGGAATCGTCATTCTTCTCAATATGTGGTTCAACCTCAGGAGAGGGGTACATTTTAGACAGGGGAGTAGAGACTCCCTTCATAGAATGTTCTTTATTAAGGATTCTAGTGACTAGGTTTCTTATGACACGATCAGTGTGGTGAATGTCTTCCTTAGAACTAGTGGCATGAGTTGAGCTAGAAGGGATACTAGAGATGTTAACTTGATTGGGGCATGCAGAAGTTGATGCATCCATGGGATGGTTCAAATCAAGGGCCTCGCAGGGAATAACTGATAGAGGAACCACATCCAGAATCTCATCATCGTGAAAGTCCATGGAAGGAGCGCTAACCTTTTGAGTGGACTTAGTAGTTTTTGAAGCGGAAGTAGTTTGATGTTGTGACATTTTGACGTTTCTGTGGAAAAATTGTAGTTGCCCTAGCAGAGGAGTGTGAGGAAGAAGCAGGAAGTTGGAAGAGTTTGAGTAGGTAGTGAGGTTGTGGGGGTTGCGTGTGAAAATATAATAGATGGTATTTCCAAAACTAGGTGATGATTTACCATAATGGGTGCACTTTATTTTAGCCACATAGACACTACTTTGCTTACTTTTCCCACTCCATATTAATTGCTACAAGTCTTCATAAATGCAAAGCCCTAATTTTCCTCTCAGGACTTCAAACTTATCCTCCACGAGTTCTCTAATAAAATGGTGACGGATATCAATATGTTTTGTCCTGCTGTGCTGAATAGGATTCTTAGAAATGTTTATAGCACTCAGGTTGTCACAGTATAATGTCATGACATCTTGCGTGACATTATATTCAGTCAGCATTTGTTTCATCCACACCAGTTGAGAACAACTACTTCTAGTTGCTATGTATTCAGCTTCAGCAGTAGACAGCGACACACAATTTTGCTTCTTACTAAACCATGATATTAAATTGTTCACCAAGAAGAAGCATCCTCATGATGTGCTTTTCCTATCATCAACACTTTCATCCTGTAAGACCCCAATTTTATCCCTAAGATCCCTCATGGCATCATAACATTGCATTTGGCATTGCCTCAAGGATCATAAGCATCTTGGTTCCCTTGCCTTTGGGTGGGACTCCTTGTGAGTGGTGTGATATTACAAAGCATGCTTGAATTGTATATCATTGCTTTTCTCATTTTATTTACTAACCAAAAGCACAAAAATATGTCATTAACATCTTTTGTTTGTAGCTTGAGCAATCACAAGGTCCAAAGCTTCTAGGAGATCATTGGTACAAAGACATGGTCAAGAGGAGATGATAGCAAGCATGGAAATGGTTCCCAAAGCTCTCATCCATCAAATATGCCTACCTAGTACCTCAATGCATCATTTTGGATCAAAGCAAATCAAAGGGTTTGAGGTTTGTTCCCCAGAGAAACCCTAAGTCATCTGTGCATCACAATGCCTTGCTCATGAAGCAACCTCAGCCCATGATCAAATATAATCAAGGTAAGTTATTTAATTCATCATTCCATACATATTTGAACTTATTTGAGTGTCCTCAATCATCAATTCATCAAGATATGGGTTGTAGACTTGAGAAGTTGATCAGTCAATTCATCTGACTATTTTGAAATACACTGAGACCTAGATTTTTATGTGTTGGTCAAATGGAGATGGTTCCAAAAGAAAAATTGTTCTTAAGGACAATATTAACAACTTTCATGTTCATCAAAAATTTATTTGAAGCTTGGAAGACCATCTTCCATTCCAAAACATTATAGGTCATTTTGACTGAAACCCTAATTTTGGGTCAACTTACCAAGGACATAACTCATTCATTTTTTATTATTTTGAGGTGGGATCAAATTCATTGGAAATATTAAGATGGCTACTTCAAATGTTATGTTTAACAAAATTTCAAAATCTCAAAGGAAATACATGTGATAATGCAAGGCATTATAGGTCCTTTTTTGACCAAATGCATTAAAAGGCAAAAAAGTCCAACTTCAAGTGCCCATAACTTCTTCATAAAAAATCCAAATGATTCAAAATTTAAGTCCATTTTAATTGTCTTGAACATATCTGCAACTTTGATGTTGGAGGTTTTTCCATTTGAGGCTTTCATCATCAAAACATAGGGGCTTGAAAATTGGCCAATTTTAGAAACCTTGCATTGACATGTTTTGCACATCACACTTTAAACTCAAATTTCATAAATTTCCACATTCCAAATGGATTTTTGCCCAACATAACATTTTTTCCTTACATCAAGGCCTTTCCAACCATTACTCACATGGTCATCTTTGGATTTTTCCATTGGGACTTTCAAAGAGATGTATGTTTAGGTACAAATGGAGAATTCACTTGAAATCTTGGTGCATAAGCAATTGTCTTGTAAGTTACACGTCCAATTCCATCTGGCTGGTGTTCAGAACTCATTTGGCATCATTTTTGGGCCTTGTGCATGATCATGCAAGCCCATGCAATGAAGCTTCACATGCCATGCACACGGATTGCTCACACTCTCCTTGCCACTTTCTCTATAAATAGAGACTTCATTCCACTCATTTCACACGCCCAATTCAACCTGAAATGCTGTAGAATTCTCTCCCTAACCATCACTACAGAAGCAATTGCATTTCTCTCAAAATTTTCAGATCTAGAATTCAGCTTCATCTGGTTGTATTCTTAGATCTAATGCTTCTAGACCTTCACCATACATCTCATTGAACTTCTGTTTTGATAAAGCAAGCAAGGCATCAAGCTCAAGCTACCAGAATTCAAGCACACACTCAAACTGGTATTTTCTTTGATTCTCCTAATCCATTGACCTATTGGCTTAGATTTTGTGTTGGCTGAAGTCCTCTCAATAGAGGCATCATGTTTATGCTTTTAATTTTTGAAATTCATTGAGTTCATGATGAACACCAGATTTTTCCATCTCTGATTTCTCACACTATGGAGATCTAGAGGGAAAATGGATGGTACAGGGATGATGTACATCATCCCAGCTTTCTAATGATGCTTAGATCGCATGATTTGGTTGCCTTTTGAATTTCTGCAATTTGGCCGGAATCTGCAAGCTCACCGGAGAAGACGGTGACTCTGGTGGCTTCATCCTCTCCATTTTAAATCCTGGCCTTGTGATTTGTTTCCCAGATTCAATTAGGACCGTTCCATGTTATGACTTCTATTTTTCTTCCATGTGCTTGCATTGACCAGAGACCACAATGGGCGCGCATCTTAGGAGCGTGTGATCTGCCAACTCAATTAATGAGCTCAGATCTAACGCTCCATGTTTTTTTGCATTTTTTAATTTCTGTTTTTATTTTCTTTAATTCCTTTTATTTCAAAAAATCAATATCTCTTTCATTTTTAATCCAAAAATTATGGGACCAATTGCATTATTTCCCAAATAAATTCTAGTTTCTATTTCTGATTTTTAATATTTTTTATTTTGTCATTTGATATTTTTTGTAAATTTTATCTTTTCTGGTTATTTTTAATTCATTTTAAATAGTTTTTGATATTCAAAAAATGCAAAAATATTTTCCTAACCTATTTGAATGATGATGGATCTATGAAAAATATTCTCATCAATTTTTGAATTGATTTGAGATTTATTTGAGATTTTAGTTCAATTAGGTTATTTTATTCACTTTTAATTGATTAAAAATAGTTCCTGACTTTTAAAAATGCTGAAATATTTTGTCAAACTTTGTTTGACCTTGTTGAACTTAGGATAAATCACTTGGACTTTTCAAAGTTGATTTGAAGTGATTTTGAAGTTTGACCTTTCTTTAATATTTTAATTCAAGTTTATATTAAATATTAAAAAATGTCAAAAATAGTTTATTCATTTCTTGACTCCCAATCTTCATCTCACTTCTGTTTTTGATTGTTTGACCTTGGCTTTCAATGTTAGTGGTCAACATATGAGGATTGGTACATTGTATTTCATTTAATGCACTTTAATTTTTGCCATTCCCATTTCTCTTATCCATCCTCTCCTTCTTCTTCTTCTACTTCTTTTCTTCTTGATCAATGAGTTGAAGCTTGATAAGTTAGCATTGGTTAGGGAGATTTAATCTTCCTTGATTCAAATCTAATTCATCTTGATCAATTGATCAAGTGAATGGCTTTGCATTAAGGATAGGTTGTCTTCTAAATCATGCAAAAGGCTTAAACCAATACAAGATCATTTCTCTTTTTTTTTTGGCATGGCAAGTTGTTGGGACTTGGTTCAGTAATCAAGACTCCTAACTTGTGTTTGTTGCCTACATTATTATTGACCGGCCTCAGATAGTTGTGACTTCTACATAAGTCCAATTACGATTGCTTAACATAGCGCTAAATTTGCCTTATGGCACACTAACTACTAACACTAACTATTGACAATTAACATTTATTTTATGCAATTTACTTTTATGCAATTTACTTTTCTTGCACATATTATCCATTTGCTTTTCTCTTTGCTCATTTGAGCACATGTTTATGTTAATGCCATTTGCCTTTTGCTCACTTGAGCACATAATTGTGTATATATTATTGTGCTTGTGTTTTTGTTTTGATTGTTGTGGACCATATGTAAAGAAATGGACTTAGTTTCTAGGACTTTCCCTATGCAAAGAAATGGAGAATTGGACTTAGATTCTAGGACCTTTCCTTATGCAAAATTGGAGTAAATGAACCTTAATGATGAAGATGGATTAGAAGGACCAAATCTCTAAACTCACTCTTGTCCATTCTTGTTTTACTTTATGGAATCTTTGATGTGTGTGCTTTTGTGCTAGGAGTTTCCATTTGAGCTTAATTGGAAGACCATTGCCATGTTCATCCAAAGTGGAAGATCCAAGATACATTGAGAATCTCTTGTGAGACTTATTTGATTGCTTATGCTTTGTGGTTGCTTTGTTCCAAAGGATGGGAGCTACTTGGATCATCAATATGATCTCAAGAGAGGAACTCCTAGTGTGGTTTCATTTCTTATCCCTCACCTTTTTGATTAGTTTAGGACTTAGCCATTCTTCTTCTTCTCTCCACTCTAACTCAAGCCAAAACTTTTTGTTCAAACATTTAACTATTTTTTTCAAACATTAGAAACCTAAGCCTTATGCTTTTGATTTTCAAACTTTCTTTCCATAACACTTATTTTGAATTGAATCTTTAAGTCAATTTTGACAATTTTTGTATATACTTCTAATTGGTAAATATAACCCATTCAAATTTCTTTTTGTGGTTCCAATGGCCACTTCTTAATCAAATTTTCCATAACCTTTAGTTATTAGGTTTGAGTTATTTTTGTGGTAGATGTAATACTCACCTATATCCTTAGTGATGGACAATGATTCTTCCATGCTTATTATAGGGTTAACCCCTCACTAGCATGTTGAAGCTATCCTCACATGGTGGATTTGTGGTTTGGTTGAGTTTTCTCCCTTTGATAGCAAAAGACCTTAAGGCTTTTGGACCAATCAATTCACCAACTCATTTTGAGATTTTTATCCCGAACTACGAGGTTTTGATCCTAATCTTTTTATAAGACGGTACGTAGGCAATGGGTTTATCCATCCAAACACAAAAATGTAAATAACTTCTATATTCTCTTCTCATCTCTTCAATCATGTTTGCACAAACAAATTTTCACAAAACAACAACCTTTACAACAAGTATGAAAAGGGCTCCCTAGGAGTACCTAGGATGTTTTGGGTGCCTAACACCTTCCCATTGCATAACCAACCCCCTTACCCAGATCTCTGTTTCTTTTTTTAGTTTTTGTTAAAACTATTAGGTTTTTGTTCGCTTTCTAACCATTCCTTTGGATAAATAGAAGTGCGGTGGCGACTCGACTTTGTATGATTTACCTTGGATTTAGTCAATATCTCTAATGGTAACGAATACCCCGCTACACATCCCAATCAGCATCACAATGTCCAGATAACACAAATTCAGATCCATGAGTGTATAACATCCCATAGTCACTAGTGTCGTTGACATATTTCAGGATCCTTTTTACTTGGTTTATGTGGATCACCTTTGGTTCAGCTTGATATCTAGCACATACACCTACAACAAAAGCAATGTCAGTCTGCTTGCTGTGAGATATAGCAGACTCCCTATCATGCTTCTGTAGAGACTTTGATCCACACTGACACCATTTTCATCTTTAGACACTTTCAGATGAGTAGGAGCAGGTGTCCTCTTGTGGCTTGCATTCTCCATGCCAAACTTCTTAATAATATTTTTGGCATATTTACTTTGATATAGAAAGATAGAATCTTCCATCTGCTTGACTTGCAGGCCAAGAAAATAGGTTAGTTCTCCAACAATGCTCATTTCAAATTCAGACTGCATTTGCTCAACAAAATGTTGAACCATCTTACTTGACATCCCACCAAACAAAATATCATCCACATATATCTGAGCCACCATGAGCTTTCCTCCTTCATCTTTGACAAATAAAATCTTATCAATGCCTCCCTTCCTGTATCCATTGTCAATGAGAAACACTGTGAGTCTCTCATACCAAGCTCTAGGAGCTTGTTTCAACCCATAGAGGGCTTTCCTCAACTTATACACATGCTTTGGAAGATTTGGATCCGTGAACCCTTTAGGTTGTTCAACATACACTTCCTCATTTAAGTAACCATTTAAGAAGGCACTTTTCACATCCATTTGGAACAGTTTAAACTTCAGAATACATGCCACTCATAGCAATAATCTAATGGACTCCAGGCGAGCTACAGGAGAAAATGTTTCATCAAAGTCAACTCCTTCAACTTGAGTGTATCCTTGTGCTACCAATCTTGCTTTATTTTTAGTGACCACACCTTTTTCATCAGATTTATTCTTGTAAACCCACTTTGTTCCAATAACATTTATTCCTTCAGGTCTTGGAACTAATTCCCACACTTCATTTATCTTGAATTGGCCTAACTCTTCCTGCATGGCATTGATCCAGAATTCATCAGTTAAGGATTCTTTGACATTCTTAGGCTCAATCTTGGATACAAAACAGGCATGTGAGATCACTTCCCTTGATCTAGTGGTGACCCCTTTATTTGGGTCTCTTATAATGAGATCTTTAGGATGATCCTTCTGAATTTTGATAGAGGGAACCTTATTAACTTTATCAGCGTCAGGTTCATCTTGAGTGGACTCACTCTCATTACTTTTGTCCAGGAGATCAGCTGGGGCATCATTCAGAAATGTTTCAACATCGTCTGTGACATCAGTCTCTTGATCATCAACAACAACATTGATAGATTCCATTATAACTGTTGTTCTGGAATTAAAAACTCTAAAGGCTCCGTTGTTTTTTGAGTATCCCGTAAATATTCCTTCATCACTCTTGGGGTCCATTTTCCTTCTTTGTTCACGATCAGCCAGGATATAACATTTACTACCAAACATATGGAATTATTTGACAGAAGGTTTTCTTCTCTTCCAGACTTCATATAAAGTGGTAAGGCAACTTCTTAGCATGAACCATAGCTCTAGTAGATTCTTGGAGAGTTCTATTTTTCCTTTCCACCCCACCATTTTGCTTAAGGGTAATGGGAGAAGAGAACTCATAACCAATTCCTTCAGATGAACAGAATTCAGCAAATTTACTGTTCTCAAATTCTTTCCCATGATCACTTCTGATTCTGATAACATGACTCTCTCTTTCTCTTTGAAGTCTTTGGCAAAGATCTTTGAACACATCAAACACATCAGATTTTTCCCTTATAAAATCCACCCAGGTATATATGGAGAAGTCGTCCACCACAACATAAGCATACACTTTCCCACCAAGATTTTCCACCTACATAGGTCCCATCAAGTCCATGTGGAGAAGTTCCAGCACTCTAGATGTGGTGTCATGTTTGATCTTCTGATGTGACATCTTTGTCTGCTTTCCAATCTGACATTCACCACAAACTCTTCCTTCATCAATCTTTAATTTTGGGATTCCTCTAACAGCTTCAACATCTCTTCATTCCTTTAAGATGCAGGTGACCCAGTTTTTGATGCCATAGTTTCACTTCTTCTTCTTTAGCTAGAGCACATATTGATGAATAGCTAGTTTCTTGAGAATTCCACATATAGCAATTGTCCTTAGATCTGACTCCTTCCATGATCACCTCATTTTTTGCATTAGTAATCAAGCATTCAGTTTTTGTGAAGTTCACATTTAGACCTTGGTCGCATAGTTGACTGATACTGATTAGGTTTGCAGTCAATCCTTTAACAAGCAACACATTATCAAGGTTAGGGACTCCAGGACAATTCAGCTTTCCAATCCCCTTGATTTCACCCTTTGCTCCATCACCAAAAGTTACATAGCTGGTGGCATGAGGTTGGAGGTCAATTATCAGGTTTTTGCTTCCAGTCATGTGTCTGGAGCATCCACTGTCAAAGTACCAATCTTCTTTGGCTGAGACTCTGAAGGAGGTGTGAGCTATCAAGTTAGTAGCACCAGCCCTAGGAACCCACTATTTTCTGTTAATAGGGATGTGTTGTTTGGGTCTAGGTTGATGATAAGTAGGACTAAGATAACCATACAACCTAAAGCACAATGGTTTTATGTGGCCAAATTTCCCACAGTAATGACATCTCCATCTTTGGTGTTTTCTTTTATGTTGTCTTTCCTTGTGATGTTGAGACACCTGATGTGACATCTTTAGTTTGCTACCAATGGGACTACAATCAGGAGATGATTCATTAAACCCAAGGCCAGCCATGTCTCCTGCCATCTTTCCAGTATGGAGGATTTTGTCTAAGGTGTCAGATCCACTGTTTAGCATTCTGACATACTTTGTCATCTCATCCAGTTTGGAGTTCAAGAACACGACTTTGATCTTCAACTTAGAAATGGTTTCTAAGTGTTCTGTCTTCTGATCCTCTAGTTGGGTTATCAGTTTCTTCTGATTCTCCACTTGTTGACACACTTCTTCACTTCTGGAACACAACTTCCTGTAGGAAGTAGCTAATTCATCAAAGGTTAATTCATCATCACTGGAGTCTTCATCAGAATCCCATCTTCCAGTCAAGGCAGTCACAAGATTGGTAGACTCTCCTTCTGTTTCACTTCCAGAATCATCATCAGACCAAGTAGCAGCAAGACTCTTCTTCTATTTCTTGAGATAGGTCCCACATTCAGCTCTAATGCGTCCATACCCTGCACATTCATGGCACTGAATTCCTTTGCCCTGTTTGGATTTTTCCTTAGATTTTGTTCTTCTTCCAGCATCATTGGGCCTACTGATGTCAAATGAGTTGTTCTTGACATTAGACTTTGACCTCACATCCATCATTTTCAGTAGTTTGTTGAATTGTCTCCCAAGTAATGCTACATCATTTGTCAGACCTTCATCAGTATCCTGACTACTGTCTTCCTCTTTCTCTTCAGTGTTTGACATAAAGGCTATGCTTTTGGATTTCTTTTCAGATCCATCACTCGTTCCTAACTCGAATGTTTGGAGGGATCAAATTAGCTCATCCACTCTCATCTTCCAGATATCTTGAGATTCTTCTATGGATGTCAATTTCATGGCAAATCTCTTGGGAAGTGACCTGAGAATTTTCCTCACAAGCTTTTCATCTGACATCTTCTTACCCAGGGCTCCTAAGGCATTAGCAATTTCAAGGATATTCATATGGAAGTCATGAATACTTTCATCTTCTTTCATCCTCAAATTCTCAAACTTGGTTGTAAGCAGCTGCAATCTAGACATCTTCACTCTAGAGGTACCTTCATGAGTGGTTTTGAGAATATTCCAAGCATCTTTAGCCACCTCACAGTTGTTCACCAGTTTGAAGATCTTCTTATCAACCCCATTGAATATAGCATTCAATGCTTTAGAGTTTCCAAGAGCTAGTTCATCCTCCTCCTTGGTCCATTCTTCCTCAGGCTTCTTATCAGTTGCAACTTCTCCTTCCTTCACAGTGAAGGGATGTTCCCAACCTGTTAGAAAAGCCTTCCAAGCCTTATTATCCAAAGATTTCAAGAAGGCTACCATTCGACGTTTCCAGTAGTCAAAGTTAGATCCATCCAGAACTGGTGGTCTGTGTACAGATCCTCTGTCTCTATCCATAGTACCAGAAAGTAATGTCCCAAGATCTCACCCAGAACCAAAGCAGGATGCCTGCTCTGATACCAATTGAAATTCTGGTATCAGATATGAGATGTCGAAGGTAATGTCACGACACTAATATCTGAACAACAACTAAAATATAAATAGGATAAAAACAAAGAAATCGACACAAGCAATTGTTAGCCCAGTTCGGTGCAAACTCACCTACGTCTGGGGGCTACCAAGATAGGAAGGAAATCCACTAAACAGAATTAGTTCAAAGACTCTCAGTAAACAACTTCAAGTTACAGTCTTTTCACCTAATCTCTACCCGTGTGACTTCTATCTAAGAACTCTTAGATATGAGACCCTACTCACTCCCCCTCAATCACAACAGTGATATAAAAACAAATACAAAAGAAAGAAGACACACTTCAAGGACACATACTTGATCTTGCTTAAAAGCTTCAACCAAGTAAACAAACACTCGTGCTTAAAAGCTTAGAGTGGACAAATTATGACATAAAAGTCAGTCCAATTCATACATCAATAAGACGAATGAATGGCTCACAATACACAAGCTCACACAAGACTAAAACCCTAAAACTCTCTCTCTTTTTCGTTCGTCTCTTGTGTGTATAAACCAGGTTTTACATGGCTTTTAAATAAAAGCTTTTGAATGGGCCTGGGCAACATAAAACCCTAATTCTATTTTCCTTGCGTATCTCCTAAGAAACAACAGCTAATCATCCCTTATTGAAAAATAGATCATTCTGGTTTTAAATCAAATTACTCCTTGAATAGCGCATTCAATCTCCACATAATCACACACAAATTTGCATGAAAAACACAATATTAAGATACATAACATTCAGACTGAATGTTCTGTATACACATGTCTTAACATCGGGTCTGACATCTTAGCTAAATCCTGCACAACCATATTTAAACATCCTATAGGAAGCTGATATCACATGTCAAGACAACACGTGTGACAACTTGTGATAACTCTAAGTTTTACCAAAATTTATGCCAACACATAGAACCAACATTGGTTATTAAGATCATCCTGTAAAATCTCTAATTGATTCGTTAACTCAGCATATAGAAAAACTTTCTTTTTGGTTAGGGATAAGACACTGTAAGATTTATAGATCTGCTTGTATCAAAGTTTTGTTGGCATAACTTGTAAAAGATCAATATTATAGTAAAATCTTAAGATCTTTTGGGGACAGTGGTAGAACATCAATTGTAAATTATTCTTTAATGCCATATCTGTAACCCTTATCTTTAGTTTTCTGCAATTTACTTTACTGCTTTTACTTTCCAATGCTTTTATATTTTGATATGAAAAATACTAACACAATTTGCTTCTTAAGTAACAAAAACTCAAAACTAATCCCAAATTTTGAATA